>NW_028324300.1:24522685-24822685 GCF_058129835.1 Hydra viridissima | reverse complement strand
GGAGAACCAAATTTTAAATTTTTTCTGAACAGTCCTCAGATTATAATAAAGAGAGGGCATGACTGTTTTTCTTGTCCATCTCAGATTCAGAAAGGAGTCCCAGTTGCAGATGCTAAAAAGAAAGGTATCAAAAGTTTAATTCTTGTGCATGCAGGAGTGAACTGGGAGCAGGATAATCGTTTTCATTTTTTAAAAAGTATTGTTATTGATTCCTTAATAGGAGACCTTATTTAAAGTATAATAATAGAAAACATAATTCGCGCAAGTTAAATAAAACAAAATATTTCAATGCTTTTTAATAAATTAACAAGCCATGTGAATTTAACCAAACATTTTCAAAATAATCTAAGTCCAACTGACATTATCAAAATAAGTTAAGTCCATATTTCAAAAAGGTTTATTTCGAGACCCTGTAGAGTTTAATTTTTTTTATGCACGTGGTTTTATAATGCCTATTTAATGATACAAATTTAACAAACACAATTTTTTTTTGAGCACTACTTAGGTGCTGGCCAGTTTTCCTTCGATTTCTCAAAATCAATTTACTCCGACTTAGAGCGTTTTGCAGATGGGGTTCTTATATGATTTTAATTAGTAAAGTTCTAGAAAGTTCTGTAGCCATTCTGATATAAAGACTAATAAAAAGAAAACTTGTAAAACCTGTTTTAGAATACCATGACTCAGAAGTTAAAGCAAAAGTACAAAACTTGAAGAAAAAGAAATCCATTGTCTGTAAGAGAATTCAAAAGAACATCTGCGGACAGATAAAAAAGGAACGATCTAGAAAATCTAAAGAGAAAAGAAGAGATTTTTTTGGTCTCTTTGGAGGGATTTTTTTAGGGAAAATTTTGGTGAAGTGCTTTATTTTAAAGAGAGTTTTTGAAGATGTTTTAAGAAAAAGTTTTAAGAGATTTTAAAGAGAAATTTAAGAAAAAAAGCTTTAAGAGACTTTAGGAGATTATATGTGAAAAGAATTTAAAAGAATTTTAAGAGATTATATGAGAAAAATTGATGGCAATATTGTAAGTATTTTTTTTATTAAGATAATATTATTACTACTTTACTTAATATATTTGTTGTTATTGAAATTTCTGATACTTCTACCGCGCTTCTACCATATCTGCGTTACACACTGACAGTCCTACCTCACATTCTATCACATTCTATATTTACGTTACTCTCACACTCACATTGCTGTTGTCATCACACTATTCTGCATCACGCTACCATTAGACTCACATCGCTGTTATCATTATCGCTGTCCCACACTTCTGCATCACTCTAAAATACTCTCTAATCTCATAATCACATAATTATAAAATATAAACACAAAACCTCCGCCCTCACAGCATGCACAGCGTCCTCTCCTTTGTTACCTAAATCTTAACGGGTAAAAAAATGGTGGCCCAGAGCTTTATGTCTTAGAAGTTGATAAAATGGCTCAGTTAAATCAAGAACATATTTGGATGGTGTAACTTTTTGTTAAAAGGGGCTGCAAGGTTTTTCTTATTTTTTATCTTTATGTGGGTTTTTAATTATCCAAAAGTAAGTCCGTAAATAAATGGAAGGATTTATTTTTAAAGAAATAGATAATTCTAAGTTGGGGGAGGGGTGTATTTAGAGAGAGAGAGAATTGTTTAGACAAAGTTTACATAAAACTTGAATGAGATTATTAGAGTGTATCGCCCTCTAGAGTTGATCAACTGATAAGGCCAAACAAAGTCGATTTTCGAATGCTAATAAAGTAAAATACAAGTGTATATGATTCCATTTCTAAAAATTTTGTCGATGGACATTTGTCAGATTAAAAACTAATTTTCACAAAGAATTTCATCGGATGAGTGAAAGCATAAAATTAACTCTTTTCAAGTCAAACCACACGAGCAATACTTCAATTGATGTTTATGGTTTCAAATTTTCAAAGAAAAAGAAAGTTTTTTAAATATAAACATTTACAGTTGTCTTATACACATTGCTAATGTATTGATATCTAACAAATTAATAACTAATAACTATTTCATAGAATTATAAGAAAGTAATAAAACTGACACTGAAAATAAAAGCTCACAAAATAGAAAATAGGTTAAAGTTAATGTTTGTCATAAAATAAGGCCAACAAATAAAACTGAAAAAACAATCTATATAACTAAATAACAAACGCAACTGATGATAACATAATTTACACTACAATTAGTAAAATACTGAATCTTTATAACATACTAAAAATAATGAAAGTCATTTTCTTCATAAAACAAGACTGAAAAAACTCATGTCATAAAAATCTTCACTCTTTCCTTTAAGCTATTGAAACTTTCTTCAAAAGAATTTCTTCACGTGTTTTTATAGAAAAAAGATCATTATTAGCTAGAAATGCTCAATGGTATTTTGCAAATGAGAGAAGAATAGTACTCGAATTGATCAATTATTTAAAGTTTGTGGTCCGAGAACAAACAGATAAAATGTTCTCAAAACTAAAGCAATCGCATTTTCAAAGCACAAATTACGTAATAGCTTCCCAAAACAAATTTAAATAAAAAAAAATCCTTACCACTCCGTCTAAAAAAATTTCTTGGTACCAAATCTAAAAACAAAAGAGCACATGTATGAAATTTGATGTATAAAATAAAATAAAAATGATGTATAAAACTTTATTTTAGTAAAAACTTCTTATTTTATTAGAAATGAAAACAAAAAAAGGAAGGGAAATAAATTTAAATCATTTATCATATGGCTCAACAAAATATCATGAAAAGAAATTTGTAAAACGATATTTTTTGGCATTAGCAATCAATATTCATTCCCTAGTGATAAGGAGTAAACATTTTTTCTCCATATTTTAACAATGTTATTATCTTGTAAACATATTGAAAAGTCAAAGTTGGTGTTTTTGTTATGGTTAAAAACAGTAAAATTGCTAATAAACCACAAAACCTGCCCCTGAAACGCTTATAAGTCTTTATCCAAATAAAGATCAAAAAGGAAGAATATTATGTATATATCAATACACATTTTCTAGAGATAAAAAGTCCACATTTTTTTCTTATTATTATTATGTTATGGTCTTCTAATCTTGAAAAGTTAAAATTCGTGTTTTTCTATGGGCAAAAAAATGTTCTAGTCGTGTAATCAAATCAAAAATTGGTGTTATGATTTTTTATAGTCAAACGCAATAAAATTACCTTTAAACTCTGCATACTGCTTTCATTTACTACAAACGCTTTCATTTATCTATTTATTACTTTTAAAAATTGATATTTTTTATTATTTTATTCATTTTGAGAAATATTTAAGAATCTAGAACCAAAAACAGATGCCTTACATTTTTAAAACGATAAGCATATAATTATAATTAAAAGATATATATCTTAGGTTCATGCTTAAAGTTTTTTTAAGGAGCAAAATACTTCACTTTAGAGTAAAATAAATTTACACTCTCACTATACAACTCTATATGAGGAGGTTAAATTATTTAAAGCTTAATTACCTAAAATTTAACTTAAAAAAATTTACTTTTATAAAATTTACTTGATCTTAATTCATTCAAAAGCGATGAGTGAACTACTTAGCTAAGTTAACATTATGTATTAGTACTTTATTGGAAACAATGCAACATGTAAAGTAAACATAAACATAAAAAATTTGAAACAATAAAAATATAAAATTTAGAGCAAAATAAAAAAATATCAAAAAAGATGTTAATGATATAAGAATATCAAAATAAACACTTTTACATTTTCTCTGTTGCAGAGTTATTGATTGCATGATATATATTCAACTTATATTACACTGCAAAACTAAAAGATTATTTTACTAAAAATTTTCTTTTTATCATGTTTTTAACTGTTAAATCTCAAAAGTTTTTTTTCTAAAAAACTTTTTTTAAAAGCATTTTTTAAAAACAGATCGCAATTTGAAGTTTAATAATAAAAGAGGCTTATAAGAAATTTTAGTAACTTCAAACAAAAAAGTTGAGACGACATCGATTATATTATTTCTAAGTTAGCAAGAGAAGAAACTACTTTTTGCCATGCAGTAAAAGAAATTAATTAAATATTAAAATTTAAAAATACTATATATAACAAAATACTTGAAGTTAACAAACTTGTCATCTGTTTTGCAGAATTTAACACATTAAAAAAAAAAAAAAGTCATCTTTTGAGCA
Source organism: Hydra viridissima (assembly GCF_058129835.1). Taxonomy (NCBI): domain Eukaryota; kingdom Metazoa; phylum Cnidaria; class Hydrozoa; order Anthoathecata; family Hydridae; genus Hydra; species Hydra viridissima. Next base: position 24,818,523 of record NW_028324300.1, on the reverse strand, counting down.
GTAAGAGATGTCAAAACATCTTTTACAGTTAAAAGCGTAGTTTTTTTTGTATTTGAAATCAAAAACAAAAACTTTGTTAAACTGAAGGGAAAAACATAAGCATAATTAGTTTGGTGTGTAATAATGCTGTGCAATATCTGTAATATAAATCTAATTATAGATATTACATACCTTTATTCAAAAAATTCAAGTAGAAGAGAGAAGAAAAAAGGTAATATGCCGTTATCTAAAATTTTCGTATATTATTTCTATTTATATTTGTTTTTGTTTGTTATATTTGTTATATTTATATTTGATTTTGTTTTTTTTTTTTTCAATTTTGCTCCAACTTTGTTTCATTGTTTTGACTAAATGAACTTTGAAATGAACAACAAGTGTGTTATTTTAAAAATGATGCAATCTTTTAACTAAAAAATCTGTTTAAATATTTTGAAGAAAGATTAGTTAGACACTTAATTTAATAGCAAAATTTATAAAAAAAACTTTTTAAAATATTATTTTTGATTGCTATTTAAAATATTTTATCAAACATTTAAAATGTTTATTAAAAGCTTAATAATTCTTAACTAAATGTTAAAAAAGTTAAATGCATTAGTTCAATCAAATTTGAAAAACTATGAGAACAATCTTCTAGAGCTAATTCATGCTTTTAAAAACCACCAAAAAAGATTAGGGATATTCTTCCAGAAATAATGAGCTGCAGAGAGATTGAAATTTTTGAAAATTTTTTATTTAACATAGATTAAAGATTAAAACTTTTTAGATATTTAAATCAAAATTTTTTAGAACAAATTTTCACAATTCAATTTCTTTGAATCTCAAACTGTTGATTATATGTAGACCCTGTTACATGAAAACCAAAATAAGTACCAATAAAATACAGAAAACTTCAAAAGTTTTTAAGTACATTGTCTCCTAAGCTTATTTAATATTGTATGAGAAACATCTTTCAAATATTGAATGAATCATCCTCCTTTAAACCCTTGTTTGGCCGAGTTTTATTCTATTATATATATTAAAGATTACAAGTATTTGGTGTCTGTCATTCCTCAGTTGTTTTTATTTTTGGTTGATTAATATTTTTAACTTAACAAAGTCTGCTCACATATTTAAAAGTAATATTATAAAATTTATTCACTTGAATAATCATTAATAAATGCAAGAATTAAACAAAAGCCTTTTTACATATATCAATTTTTAATATATCAATACAAGAAATATATACAAGAATTTTTACATAAATAGAAATTTTTGATATATATATCTTATATATATCACATATATGTGTTACTTAAGTTAAAGTTATACATATCACATATATGTGTTATTTAAGTTAACAAATTTTTTAACATGGCTGAAAAATGTTGACTGTCTTTGTTAAAACTATCAATCAACTGAAAAAAACAACAACAAAAGGGAAATGACAACCTCCAAAAAACCTGCAAGATTTCTTGATATATCAAAATTAAAAAAGATATTAAAAGGATTCTAAAAATAAGCTCAATTAACGAGCTAATTTTTTGAGAAAAAACATAAATGGCTTTTTAATATCAAACTGTGAGGTGCATTTCAATGGTAATAACTAACTACTTAATCATTCTACTACTTACTCAATAAATAATTAAAAAGATTAGGAAAGACAGCAACAAAAATGCAACAAAAATTTCATTAACTTGAATAATCATAGTTACAGTATCGGACAAAACATGTTATTTTTTATGAACATATTATTTTTTATGCAGTTTATCATGTTGTTAACAAAACTTAAAACTTTTGAATCATACTAAAAATCACTAAAAAAGTTTTAAAACACATTTTCCCTAACTAACTACATTTTTCTTTGGACAAAACAAGGTGGACATTCAAAAAATTGACTGAAAATTCAAAAAAATTCAAAAATTAACTTATTATTTTTCAAAAAACTTCAAAAGTTAACTTAATATTTGGTAGGACCTCCTTTACTTTTAATTATTTCTTTAATTCTTCGGGGCATAGATAAGGCCACGCGGTTAAGGTTTTTTTCGGTTCGGTTTTTTTCGATTCGATTTTAAACTTAAACCCATCGGTTCTGTTTTTTTCCGGTTCGGTTTAAAACAAAATTCGGTTCGGTTTGGTTCGGTTCGATTAAAAACAAAATATGGTTTTAAAGATAATTATTTATATATATATTTTACAACTTTTAAATATAATTTTTTTAAAAATACCCAATTATAAATTAATTTTTATTTTTTTAATGTTTTCTTTTATGTAAACAATTTTCTCGACATTTTCAATGGCCAATGTGGTTCTTCTGGCGGTTACGACATTACCGGCAGTTGAAAAAACTCTCTCTGATGTTGCAGAAGTTGCTGTTATACATAGGTATTTTCGTGCATAATCAGATAGAATTGGGTACTGTAACTTCATTATTTTCCACCATTCTAAAACATTTGTTTTTTCGTCTGCTGTTTCGGCTCCTAAATAATGCTCAATTTCTAAACTCAATTTAGTTGTCGTCGAAGCGCTGCGTGCTGAAATATCTTGTTTTAGTCTTTTTTTAAGCAACTCGTGGTGGTTAACTTTAGTATTTGGATTGCTTTCATTGTCTATTTTACTACTTGTGATTGGAAGTTTTTCTTTTTTTTTTGCTTTTTCCTGCGTCAATAATGCATCTTTTATATCATCAATTTTTTTATATTCAATTAAATGCAGGCCTTTGTAACGCGGATCTAAAAAATTAGCATTAATTAGCAAAAAATAATCAGCTGCTCAGCACCATTGAGAGGATATCTTTCCTGTAGTTCACTTATCAGCATTTTTATAAAAATTCTTGTTGCTTTGTCTTTGTGATTTTGCTGGGCAAGTAGTTCTTGGTGCAAGGAATATAATTCAGGTATTACATCTTGGATTGTTGGTCTTTTATCAGCTGATAAACCTACTGAAATGTTGTAAATTTTTTCAAGAAACGGCATGCTGCATTCTAATGTCTTCCATTGATCATCTGAGGGGCATGACCTTTCAAATTCTTCATTTGATTTTGCAAGTGTTTTGATCGCTTCTTTGAGTTGAAGGACTGACTTTATACACATGTACTCAGAATTCCATCGTGTTGTACACGGAACAATCAATTTCTTGGCCTTAATTCCAAGTTCTTCGCATGCACCTTGAAGCTTAGCAGTAGAGAGATAATTTCTATGTGCGTGTGATGCTTAATCTGTGCAGTTTTTAATTGCTTTTGAAAATTCAATTGAATTTTTAATTGCTTTAAGAAAAACTAGCTGGATTGTGTGAACGTTGCAGCGCAACTCTGAGTTAATTTCATCAATTTCTTTAGCAGCTAAAACAATGTTGCTGCCATTGTCATTAACGCAGGCTCTGTGCACTTCTTCATTTAAGTTCAAATTAGCAATAAAAGTATCCAGGTTTACTGCGATTGCTACCCCAGTGTGTCTACCAGTAAATGGTGTGCAAGCAATCAGAAAACTCAATAAATTAAAATCTGAATTAATGTAGTGAATTGTAAGACTCATGAAAGAATCATTGTTTCGACTTGTCCAAAGATCTGTTGTAAAACTAACTCCAGTCACATTTGGAAAATCTTTGGCAAATTCTAGTTGTAACCCTTCCTTAACTTTGTCATACAACATTGGAAGTTTATGACGTCTAAACGTTGATGCAGATTTGACAGTAAATTTATTATTTACTTCATCGATAAATTCTTGAGCTCCTTTATTATCCAAAACTTCAAAAGGTAGACCTAGAGTGCAGACAAACTTTGTTAAATCTAAGTCAAACTTTAATTGCTTTGGATCATTTAACCCATATTTTTGATTTTTTAATATACTACTTTCAATTGTTGTTGTTTTGCCGTCTTTTTTTATATCAAACTTTCGTTTATTAGGTGCCTCTATGGTTTTTAAAAGATGTTCCTTCCAAGATGTTTCATGTTTGGTTTTAACATGGCTGGTTATTGTTGAAGTACTGCCACAGTTTATTTTGTAAGATTTAAAGCAAATTTTACATTTAGCTTCAAATTTATTCAGCTTTTCAAAGAATTGCCAAATACCACTTTCTTTCGGCATCTTCAATTTCAATAAAGTATAAATTGCTTGTATGACCGGACTAAAAAAAAATTAAATAAAATAAACATATATACATATTTGTTTTGGTCAAGTAACAGATAACTAAGTTGATAACAAGTAGTATAAGATTAGAAATTGTTAAAGTTAGATTAAAGACAAAGTAAATCACAAATTATATTTAAAGTATATTCACAAATAAATTTAATTGAAGGCTTATTTAAATTTAAAGTTTACAATTGTTTGTATGTTTGTCAAGCTATTATGAAAAATAAATATATGTTAAACAGTAAAATTTATTTGTTTTATTATTTATCTAAATTAAAAAGCAACGTTCTTATAATAAAAATATTATACAATATATTTTAATTTTTAAGTAAAATAAAAAATTACAACAGTTTAGAAAAAAAGTTCAATTTACTCACATGTTACAGTACAATGGTATCAAAAACTGTTAATAGCCAATATTCTTCTTGGTCCGCAACATTTGATATAGTTTTGCGGCAACTGTTTACGACTATTTTGGAGTTATGTTTACAATTTCATCTTTTTGTCTTATTTTTTTTCTGTGGTTTAATAATACTAAACTTTCATAAATAAAGTTTATTAAAAAAATATAAAATTAAGTTTTATAATTTTTAAAATTTTTTATATAGGTTTTTCAGCTTTTTTCGGTTTCGGTTCAGTTCGGTTGATTATTTAAAATATTTTTATCGGTTCGGTTCGATTCGGTTTTCTTAGTTCGGTTTTAACCGAAAGAACGGTTCGGTTCGGTTAACCACGTGGCCTTAGGCATAGACGCAATTAATGAGTCAACAATTCTCATATCAATCTCTCGCCAGGCCTTCTCGATTTGTTCAAACAATTCCTCACTGATCTTCACATTTGCACGCTCAATCTTATTGTTAATTATTTCCCACAAGTTTTCTATGGGATTCAAGTCAGGGCTTTGTGCACGCCACTCCATTATGGTGGTATACTTGTCCTTGAACCATTGTTTTACAATATTTGACGTATGTTTGGGATCATTGTCCTGTTGAAAAATCCATTTTAGGGGCATCTTCCATTCAGCATGTGGTAACATAACATCTTCCATTATACATGTATCTTTGTAAACAAAGCGGTCCATAATTCCAATAGTTTTGTGAATAGGACCAGTTCCTACTGCTGAGAAACATCCCCAAACCATAGCAGACGTTCCATGCTTAACACTCTTCTTGGTATATTTAGTATTGAATCTGGTGTTCTTTGGTCTCCAGACTCGCTTTTTGCCGTCGCTTCCAAAAAGGTAATATTTTGATTCATCACTAAAAAGTATGTTTTTCCACTGGTCTACAGTCAAATTATGGTGTGCTTTGGCAAATGCAAGTCTTAGCTTTCTATTTTTAAAGGAAGTTAGCGGTTTCTTGATATGATTCAAACGTTTTAAATTTTGTTAAGAACATAATAAACTATTTAAAAACTAATATGTACAATTGTTTTACTAGTTCTTTTTAGTTTTTGTTTAACTTTTGTTCTAAATTTGAGTTTGTCCACAATGTTTTGTCCGATACTGTAAATGCACGAATTAAACAAAAGCTTTTTTACATGTAAGATTTCTTATTATATCAATACAAGAAATATATACAAGAAATCTTTCATATATATAAATCTTTAATATATGTGAGCCGCTCAGAAGCCAATGCGGTTAAGTCCATTTTTTGATATATACTGATTTTTGGAAATTTTGATGAAATAAATAATAATCTTCTTAGTTATTAAAGGATTTACTCGTTGGTTAATTTATACACTTTTCTAATTAAATTAATAAACCAAGAATTTTAAAAACTAATGTATCAAAAAACATTAATTTTCTCAATTTTTGTGTTTTAGACTTAACCGCATTGGCTTCTGAGCGGCTCATGTGTTATTCAAGTTAACAAATTTTTTAACATGGCTGAAAAATGTTGACTGTCTTTGTTAAGTTAAAACTATCAATCAACTGAAGGAAAAAACAACAAAAAGGATAGATCCAAAAAACTTACAGTATTTCATTGTTATATCAAAATTAAAAAGGATGCTAAAAGGATTATAAAAATTTGCACAAGTAACGAGCTAATTTTTTGTGAAAAAAGAATAATTGTTTTTTAATATCCAACTGTGAGATGCATTTCAATGAAAATAACTGACTAATTAATCATTCTACTACATACTCAAAAAAATAATTTAAGAAAATCAGAAAAACAGCGCTAAATAATACAAAAGTTCTATGTTGTTTAAGAAAATTTAAGGGAAACAAATATAGAACTCATTATAACCGTAAAAAACTAATGATGAAAACTCAAACAGTGTGTAATGTTTCTTTAACATTTTAATTCAACTTACCAAGTACAGCATTAAGCAACGAATTCCTTTCTTTTTTTGAATTCTTCAAGTTAGCGAGAAATCTCACAAAACAATTTTTATTTTCATTTGCTAGTCCGCAGATCATTGGCAAACAACTGCGCAACTTTTGGTTACGCATAATCTCTTTAGTGCTCAAATAAATGTGTGCATGAACTGAAACACAAAACTCCATTAAAATTAGGTGAGCAAACTGATATTGATAACCAAGTTGTGATTCAACTCTTTCTATGAAGCCCAAAAGTTCATTTTCAACTTCATCAAAGTCATTCACAATACTTTTCATTTCATCTTGGGAGAAAAGAATTTTACCTTGATTGAACAACTCCCATGCAACCTTACAAACTCTTAAAACATGTTGCTTGTTACTCTCACTTTGCATCATACTATGAACTGCTTCATTGGTTTTGCAAATGTGTTTTTGAAAAAAGTATAAAAAAATGGAGCAATACAACTCAGTCATAGTGTTGAAAGAATAGAAATCACTTGCAGCAATAACTGCACACATTGCTGATAAGTAAAAGGGAACAGATGCCATGGCTTTAGCAAAGTAAGATTCTTTCAGAACACTTTTAATGCACTCTTTTTTTTCACCTATCTTTTCAACATACTCATTAATTCTGTTGTCATTAAAACCCATTATTTGAATGGTTAACTTGTCTGCACATTCTGTTACTTTATCTTTGTATTTTAATATAGCTCCAACTCTTCCAGCAACAACACATTTGTGTTTTTGAGTATTCAATACTTCTGTTAATGCATTAATGATGGGTTGTTTGCTTGGATATTGGGGATTGTAACTTATTATTTCATCAATGTGAACAAACTCATCCAACCCATCTATCACAAACAATACCGAGAAATGGTTACAAACATCAGACTCTTGAAAAATATCTTTGTAGAAAACTTGTAACAACTCATTTATGTTACTGATATTTTGATGTTGATTTAACTTTCTACATTCAAGATAAAAAACAAGATCCACATTTTTCCATAAGGTACCATTAGCCCAGTCAAGTAAGCACTTCCTAAGTAGACAAGTTTTTCCAATTCCAGCAATACCAGATATTAAGAGTAAGGATAGTTCTTTTGAGAACACTTCATCAAACTCGATTGGCTTATAGGTCATTTGTCTCTTAAGAAATAATTCTCGCTCAGCAATTAATACACTATCTTTTTCCACTTCATCTGCATCAACTACAGTCAGTTCAATGAACTTATTTAAAAGTTCAACTTTAGCAGGAGTTTTTACTAAGTGTACAATTTCATCCATTTTTCCATATGTTTTAAGATAAAACGTTTTCAGTGCTTCACACATTTCTGAAAGAACAAAAAAAGACTTTTACTTTACATTCCTAAAAAACATTTTAATTTTATTTTTAATGCAGAATTCGTTTTAACATAAATATAATATCATAAACTTTTCTTTTTCAGAATTCAAAAGATTCTGAAAAAAAAAAATTAGTTTATGATTTTATGTTTATGCTGAAAATCCAAATATAGTTTAAAATGGCCTGAAATGGATTCCTAATACACATTTGTTTACATAAATAACTGAAAATATTTACCTGAGGTGGATGTTACATTAATATCTAATATTTCATATTTTGTATCTAGCTTTCAAATTTTATTTTTTATTTATTTATTCTTCTTTTATTTATAACTTAATCTTACTTTTAAGTATTAAACCTTATTATTTTAGGTAAAAGGTATACAAAGAAAGTAATAACAATCAGTGAGTGATACAATAACCATTTCTAATATAAACCAAAATGAAAACTTTTAGTAAAAGCTAGGCTTTTACACTGTTATTATTATTAAGTAAAATTCTATTACTTTTTAAGAGCTGATTTTATCTTGCATTCTACATTTGTCAATCATATTTGCAAGGGAATCTGCCCTTTCGGCGGCCCCAATTCATTTTCGTCATACTCTAACAGCCATTTCCGATCAACCCAATCCTGTAGTTCGTTTTCATAGTCTGCTCTAGCGTATGGTGAAATTCCGTACTGTGCCACTTTATTATACAATCTGGTGGGGCCTTCTCCATCTCTCCATTTCCATTTGACTCTCCATTCAACACCATTAAAAATTGCTTCATGATCATTCTTTTTAATTTCGATTTTCTTGACTTTGTTCTTACTCGAAGCCGATGCTCCACAGTAACTCAGTCCGAACTTCGCTTTTCCCAAAGGAGAAACGAATACTCCTAGTAATTTAATGGAACTCATTCCAAGCATCATATCAACTCCAAACAGTTGGAAATCTACTAAAATAACCTCATCACGTGCTTTAATGCCATCAACCTAAAGAATCACGACCGCTGACCCAGTGCACTGATGAACCTTTCCTTCAAACGTTACTACCTTTTGAGAGTTTGAGTACCTACATTGACTTTTGGGCAGGATATTTTTATTCAAAATTGTCTTCGAACACCCTGTGTCTACTAAAGCTATCGCAACCATACCATTAACTTTCAAACAAACAACAGATAATGCGCTCATTCCACCGATGTTCAGGAGCGAGGTAGCGCAGATTCCTCGCTCCTGCAATCGTTTCCCTGCGGCTTCCAGTACTTTGATGCAATATGTCCTTCCTCACCACATTTAAAACATCTAACGGTCTTCGGAGACAAGGTCTTCGCAAGCGAACAGTTCTTTGCGTTGTGATTCAAACTTTTACAGTTGTAACACACTAATGCAGTTTTTGTAGCATGGCGTCTAGATACAGCGCCAGCAGCATCACTGTCAATCATATTTGCACAGTTCATAGCAGCTCTCACTCTGGGTAAAATTATATCAATCGGGTCCATTACGGCTCGAAATCTTGATGATTAGACTTCTGGCAAACCAACAACAAATGCCAAACGCACAGACTCCTCTGGTAATTTAGCAAGATAGGCTAATTGTCTTAAACACATCGACTTTTTCTCCGTCACCTAATTTTCGTTTTGTAAACAGTTCATATGCAGTGTAGGCATCTATAGAAAACGCCGCTAATAACACACGCTCGACTTCCACTACATCTTTTTTGATTTCCGCGGTTAAAGCATCGTACACTGCATAAGCAGCTTCTCTGAGAAAAATCGGAAAAATTAGTTCAAGCTTTAAGTTCTGAATTTCTGCAATCAATTTCGTTCGTTGAATCCAGACAGCAGCATCCGAAGTGCCATCATACGTTTCAAACATATCAAATAATCTCATACTTGGTTCCATGCCCGGTTAGCTTGTAATTTTTTCTCGCAATCAACAAGTCACTAAATAGCAATAATTTTCTCTCCTAACTAACTGTTCTTTTTTACAAATTTTCTTTATATATACCCCATGCTTTTCCCAAAATATCCTTCCACAAACCGTCATAAATCACCACAAACACATATTTACAATTCTTATTGGTAAAAACTTTTAAAGCTATTAAATCCTAACGTCATCAAATGTTCTAGAACTTTCCGGAATTACAGCAATCATAACAACAATTACAATAAAAACAAAATTAATAATAATAATAATGATAATAATAATAATAATAATAATAACAATAAAAAAAATAACAATAACAATAATGATTATTATAAAAATAATAATAAAAAAATAATAAAAATAGTAATAACAATAATAGTAATAATAAAATTATTTTTAAAAATAATAGTGATAATAAAAAATAATTATAATAACAACAATAATAATAACAATAATAAAAATAATAATATGAACAATTATGAAAATAACTACACTTATAAAAATAAAGTTTTAACAGTAACAGTAATGATAACATAAAAACAACAATAATAAAGATAACAGCAATAGTAATGACATTAGTAATAACAATGTTTAAAAAAATTATAATATGGTCTATATTTAAACTAAAAATTTTATATTATAAATAATGTTGTAATATGATCTATTTAAACTAAAAATTTTAAAGTATAAATAATGTTAAAATGTGAACTATTAAAACTAAAAAGTTTATATTATAAATAATGTTAAAATGTGAACTATTAAAACTAAAAACTTTATATTATAAATAATGTTGTAATATAACGATGATGATAACAATGATCTTATGTTTAAAAACATTCAAAAAATATTCAAGCAATAAGATGTTGCATATTACCAAATAACTTTTACAGAGCTACCAGCAACTTACTTTCTTTTTCTTCAATGAATAGCTTCAGGGGTTTTTTTGTCTCAAATGATTTATCTAATAAGTATATTATCAAAAATGAGCAAATTACTCAAAAAATTTATTTGTGTAAAAAATAACTTCAACTTCTATTGTAAAAAGCAACATACAACAGTTAAAGAACCTTTAGAGAACTTTCAGATTTAGAAAAAAAAAAAAAAAGAAAAGTCAGATAAATACAAAAGAACAATATTTTAAGAATCTTTTTACCATGTTAAAAAACTTAGAAAAAGAGAATTTTCAGAAAAAGAAAAAGAAAAGGAAAAGCATTACTACAAATTATTTCACTTCAAATGTATTAAAAAAATAAGTTTTTACTTGAGAACTTTTCCATCACTCTCATCAAATCTAATCTATTTATCTCGTATAATACTTTTGCTAAATCTTCTTAGGTAAGTGAATTTTGTTGGTTTTTTCTTGCGTAAAGCATTCTGTGCGCCTTCTGTTACATATCATTATAGTTTATTATGAAAACTAAACTACTTATATTTATAAAATATTCTGTACCTATGCTGTTAGAAATTTCGATTTTTAAATGACTTTTACCTTTATCACATCACACCAAAAAGTGCTATGGGAATAGATGTAGCTCATGGAAAACTCAAAACACTACAGGAAACAGAGCTTCAAACAAGACTGAATTTAGCAAAGGCAGATGGAACCAATGTTATTCACATGGTTCCCTTACATATTTGGAAAAGTTTCTAGGATTTCCATAACAGAGGGATATTTGCATTTTGCATCTAAATGAGTTGCATTTAAGGCATATTTGTATGAAAACTGATGGAACTACCAAAGGGCTAGATAAATTTTCTAGAGTCATTCGCTCACAGCAGAATAGCAATATTTCGAAATGAGCTGTTAAAAAGTTTAGGACAATTCCAAATCCAAAATTTGTCATACTAGACAATAAAGCCATTCATGACTTATCAACTAACCAGAATTATGCTTATTGCATCTGTTGGGGTGTAATCATAAGGAACCTAGATGATGATTTGGCCCTTTTATAAGTTTTAGAAGGGACCTAAGAACCATTCTTTTTGGCTAACATTAGCATGCAGAATTTTGTGGTAATATGCATTAATTTCCAAACCTACTAAAAATGTAAAGCTGTTTCCCCAATTTATAACAAAGGTGTATTTTCCTAGATGGTTTGATATTAAGGTTAATAATTATTAAACTGACAGTCCCAAATACCTATTTGAAGACCTCATAGAGGACTTTCAAGGTGAAGAAGATGATTTTGTATGGGAAAGGGTTGTGATTAGTAATATTGGAACTTTCTATTAACGACACCAAACAGTTAATATCTTCTTTTCGGAAAGGATTAGGGAATAAGACTGCTGTAGAACCTAATAGTTTTGGCAAATTGAATGATCTTGAGGAATCCATATCACATTTTTGTAATGTAGAAAAGGTAATTTATAAGTATTAATCACAAAAGTGCACTTTCAGAATGTTCTAACATTTGGTATGAATGTTTTACATGTAAAGTGAAAGAGATCCTCCACCATGAATTTGTGATGGCTAAACATATAATTATATAATGTGTAACCATTATAAGTTAAGTAATTTTTTTTGTAAAATTAAGTGCAGCTAATATTAAATTGACTAATATATAAATTAGAAGTTATTGTTATCTTTTTTGTGTAATATACATTTATTTTTTTGTGTTAAAGCTTTAATCCCTAAGTTTTCCCAATCTGGAGATGCTTCAACAAGTCGTTGAATGTGAAGGCTATTTTTTAATGTATAAATAAATAATGATATTATTTAAATATTTTTACAGATAGGTTTCCTGGACAGTGAAGATGGAAAAGTTTCAAAGGATCTTGTGTATGTTCAAGAGACATCATCTTTCATACTGGATTTGATAAATCAACGTGCTCTAGACCTTCATTCAGCATTTGTACGAATTTCTATGGATGGTGGAGGATCTTTTTTGAAAGTTATAATCAATATCTTTGATGCAAATGAAAGTACAAAGTCTGCAATTTACATGAATAGTGGTGTTCAGCGTTGAAAAATTTTTGCTATAGTTAAAGATATTCCTGATGCAAACCATAACTTTAGAATAATATTAGAAAAACTTAATTTGCAAGATGTTAAGTTTTTTTCAGCATTTGATTTAAAGTGTGCCAATGCTGTGTTAGGTCTGTCAGGCCATACAGTAAAAAGAGCTTGCCTGTGGTGTGAAGGGTTGAGAAAGGAAGAATGTGGAAAACTAAGACCTCTTGGGAGTCTAGATTATTGGTATGAAAAATATGTTATGGAAAATAACTCCAAGAAATCTAACGTACAACATTATATGAATGTGATATATCAAGGATTCTCTATCTAGAGGAGAACCCAGATACTCTAATCCACCATTTAGTACCACCTCCTGAATTGCATCTTTTGATTGGAGTTGTATCTACTTTAGGATGTCTGCTTATGGATACTTAGCATGAATTTGATGACTGGCTGAAAACTAAAAATGTTCTTCAAAGAGGGTACCAAGGCAGAGGTTGGGATGGAAATAAATCCAACAAGATCTTGAAAAACCTGGATGAAATTGATTAAGTTGTTACATCTCAGGTTCCTCAAATTAGACCTATAGTTTAGTGTATGAAAGACTTTAAAAAAGTAAAGGATTCTTGTTTTGGTCGAACTCTTGAGTCAGATTATAAGTTAGCATTTGCTAAATTAAAAAGCTCCTTCCTATCTACCTAAGATATTGCACACGTTCTAGGGAAAAAAATTTCAGTAAGTTGGAAGTTTTACATTTTGCTGTGTCATGTTCAGGCCTTTGTTGAATACAATAACTGTGGCCTATCCAAGTTTGCTGAACAGTGTGGAGAAGCTATTCATTCTAAATTTAAGCCTAGATGGAGTAGATTTAAACGTAAAGAAGAGCATACTCTACATGGAGAGCAACTGCTATCCTCTGTAGTTGATTTTATTGCAAGAAGAATTTAACACAACTTTGATATGCAGCCCTAGAAACAAAAAAAAATGTCAACAAGTCCAGGACAGTGAGTATTATCCTGTCAAAACGGCTATTTTCATAGCCATAAAAATTTTTTAAAAACATTACAAATGGCTTGTTTTTCTAATATCTCAAGAACTCCAATTTACAAGAACAACTTTCATTTTAGGCATGTATGTTTTTATAGTATGCAACAAGATTCAACGAAAAGTTAGGGGAGCGGGAAAAAAAAAATCAATTTGCTCCTATTACATGTTTGAAAAGCTTTTTCAAATCCAATTGAAAAGCTTGCCAATAGTAATACCAACAATAGAATCTTGAAATAGTTTAGAAATCAACAAATGATTTTATTGGAAAAAGTGTTTAATTTGGTAATGAAATTAATAACGTGATAATTATATGATAATATTTAATTACATGACAATTAAATTTATATGGAAAATTAAAAGTTGATTTTTCCAACCTTAGCACGTAAACCAGATTTTAAAAACATTTTTAATTAATCATATACATTAATACTAAACTAAAAATAAAGGTTCGGATCGAGTGACACGACATAAAACCTGGCGGTCTCTCTGGTTCACAGTGTTGAGCTAATTCTTAAAGTATAAATTGAACACAAAATTTTTGTAGAGCACATTTTAATTGATTTTAAAACTGTAACGTTGTGCTGCCTGCGAAAATACTACAAGCTAACCGGGCAGTAATGGATTAATCTTTGAGATTTTCGGATATTTTCGAAAAATATGATGGGACGTCCGATGCTGCAACTTGGCTGCAGCGAACCAAAGTTATTGCAAAGATGCAAGGTGTTGAGTTGACAGTACTCTTTCCTGTCTTGTTACAAAGTGACGCTAACGCAGTCTAAGACGGCTTGGGAGAAGAAGACAAGAAAGATGCGAATAAAATTGAGGATGCCTTGCTGCAAGCCTTTTCTTTGGATGCCTATACAGCATATGAACTGCTTATGAAGCGAAGTATGAGCAATGAGGAACGAGTGAACGTCTATTTGGCGGATCTGAAACGTTTGTTGTGTCTTGCAAAGTTGCCAGATGAGGCGGTGCGACAGGCGTTTATTGTTGGATTGCCGGAAGCAGTTTCTTCTTGATTTAGGGCTGCGAAAAAAACCATTGATGTGATGTTGCCGAAAGTAAGGGTTGCTTAGAATCGAAAGAGCGCAAATGAGTCGAACATAACCGCTGCCACCACCCACCGCAAAGTTGCGAGAACAAAAAATCATCTTAACTAAAAAATTATTGTATGGTGAAAATCCAAAGGCATTGTTAACTAAATATTAAATTTCCTAGCATTGAGAGCAACATTTTTACAATTTCACAAGTAGAAGAGCAATTGATGCAATAACTAACTTGAACTTTGTGTAGGATACCTGACTAGAAATGAAAAAGATATATCTGACATAAGAAGAAAAAGGTATACCAGATGAGCAATGAAAAAACTGTTTCAGTCAGCTTTGTAATAAGCTGGCATGGACACAAAAGTTAGTTACATAATATTACAGGAATGTTAAAAATGCATTTCTTGATAAAATGCAACTAATTAGCTATATCAAATAAAAAACAATCTTTTCTACATCTGCTTTGTCAGTTCAAACTATCCTTTAATTTAAATGTATCTTTTATATGACTATGAAATTTTTAAAATTGGTCTTTTTTCAGAATTATAACAAGAAAGACTGCTTAGATTTTTTAAAAAGATTCTAAAAAAACTTGCTGTTCAAATTTTGCAATTATGTAGCATTTTACTAAAAATCTAACTCAACAAGAAAAAATTAGAAATATTAGTTGTTGGCTAAATATTCCGTCACAAATGTGACATTGAACTAACATCCCTTTAAAGTACAAAAAGCAATATATTTTACAAAACAACACGGATACTTAACACTAAATATTTCTAGACTTTTTTGAAAAGAATGGTCTATATAAAGTACCGATGAGCAAAAATATTGGCTAAATTTGCAATGAGATAAAAGTCACTCAAGAAAATTCATCTTGACCTTGTAAAATGGTGCAAAGTTATTAAGTTCTATATTTGGAAAAATCAGAAGGAATGACATTCAAATGATATGACTAATATAATATAGAAGAAATCTTTTTCTTAGTTAGAAAAAATAATCAATTTTGGACACTGAAACTTAAAAGTAAGAAAATCCAATCCATTTGAACTCTTTGTATTATCTAAGTGGCCAGGACTATTGTGTTATTCATGGTTTATTCTATTGTAACACCTGATGACTAAAAAATGAGACAACTTTAAAATTGTTATTATAGCAATAGTTACATAGCTATCAAATTTAATTTAAAATAAATTTGTAAACAATTAAATGATACTTAAAGATATATATTTATTGGTTTTCAATAACATCATTAAAAGCAATTTGACCTAGACGAACTGAAGTCATTTAGGCATAACGTTTTGCCACTTCCGGATCCATTTTGTTAAGACAATTCATGATACGCCGTTTGAGTTGACGAATGCTTGTTGCTTACCAATTATCCTCGTAGACTAAGCGTTTCAGCTGACCCCAAAAGTTCTCAATTGGTCGAGCTTCTAGTACATTGGCTGGATTTTTTACCTTTGGTAGGTATTTGATGTTATTGGCATCAAGAAAAAAAACCACTTCCTTTGCATAGTGCGAGCTAGCTAAATCTGGCCAGAACAAGTAATCTTCTTTTTTATAATGTTCATCAATGAAGGGTATTAACCGCTTGCGTAGACATCAAATGTATGCTTGTTTGTTGATTGCCTGGCCACTTTCAAAAAACATTGGTTTTGAAGTCCCTTTGGGCGATATAATCAAGAGACTAGCACCTTTTCCTCGTACTTCTTCTTTCTTTCGAATTTGACGTCGCTAGTTGTAGATGACACGTCGCTAGAATAGAAGCCATCGTTGCCAGCCAATATTGGATTCGCATATGTGAAATATAATTCGTCATCTAAGACAAAATCAATATTCCTAAAATTGCTATATACATGCCGACACAAAGGTTTGATTCGAGCTAGTTGGCTTTCGCTTCGATGTGGAATCTTTTTCTGCTTGTAACATCTAATATTCGTCTTGTTTTTAAGAATTTTAGATATATACAATTGGTCACAATCGAATTTTCGAGCTACTTGACGTTGTGAAACACTGTGATGATGATCAAATGCTTTTTTCAATTAGTCTATGAGCTTTTTGTCCATTTTTTTAGCCTTTGCACCGCTTCATTTTTTTTTCGTTGATAGCCTAAATTGTTGTCTACACGTTCTAGAGCACGATATATGGTCGCTTTCAATACTCCTTCATCTAGAAAGTGTTTTACTGTGAAGATTTTTGGCTTTTCCAGATGCGAATTTCTAAATTGGCAAATGCGTTTTTTTAGGTCTTCTTGCAAACTTGTTTTATACAGAGCCATTTTAATCAATATTTTAAAACTATAATGTAATTTTAATAGAGTATTAAATTCCCTATAATTATATTAATTTATTTCAATTGCATGATTATGAATAGCATACGTAAATTGATTAAATTTTGTCTCATTTTTTAGTCATCAGGTGTTATGTATTTGTAAAAATGTTACAACCAATACTTTAAGCTATAACTCATAAAGATAAGGAGAATAAGGGAGGTTGTGAAATAAAAAATATGAAACTTAAGTGTTAAAATCAAATTGATTGAGTAATAAGGAAGATAATTTAACTTAGTGAACACAAAATAATGACTATGTTTACTCTTACCCTAACTCTTACTCTAATTCTAACTCTATCCTAGGATTGTATATTCACCAACTCATTTTATGTACTGTTTCTCATTAAAGTTTAAAAGGATTTAATTAACTATACACTAAAACTACTAAGTATCTTACTTTATCACAATAACCTAGAACTGAGTTATGGAGAAACATTTTAAATAGGCTATGTATGGCTTCATTGAAATCAGAATAAGAAAAAAAAAATCATTTATGCAAAGGAGAAAAACACTTTGTGAGGAATCTGGAGCAATATCTTTGTTCTGGAATAAAGCTGCTGACATAGCAGAAGGGTTGTTCAAACCTTTGAAAATAATAAACTAAAATGGTGATGTTAGTGCATTACATGCATTACATGCATTACATGCATTACATGCATTAACATGCATTACATGCATTAACATGCATTACATGCATTAACATGCATTACATGGATCACATGCATCACATGGATCACATGCATCACATGCATCACATGCATCACATGCATCACATGCATCACATGCATCACATGCATCACATGCATCACATGCATCACATGCATCACATACATTACATGCATTACATGAATTGTATGCATTGCATGCATTACATACATTATATAAATTACATACACAGAGAAGGATGGTCCTGTTCAATTTCCCGAACTATATCTTTACGTTCCAAGTTTTCTAGGACAGGTTTTAACTGTTTCCATGTTGCGTATCCTGTTTTTTGCTTCCATTTATTTAGAACTTGTACCGCTTTCTCATGAATTGTGGGTTTATCAATATCAATGTGGACTAATACATTTTCATCCAAATCAAGAAATCTTCCAAGTCTTTGCCAATCCGTTGTGATTTTATGACTGACTTTATCACATATCATTTGTGTCAATTCATCACTTAAATTTATTCCTGAATTATTAAAAAGATAAAATACTTTATAATATATATATATGTATATATATATATATATATATATATATATATATATATATATATATATATATATATATATATATATATATATATATATATATTAGGGTAATCCAAAAAAACTTTTTTTTACTTTTTTTTATTTCTAAGGTCTAAATGTGTTCATTTATGAAAGAAAACATTGTACCAAAAAAATCAGCCAAATCGGTTAATATTTAGAGGTCGCGCTGGGGCGATTTTTATACCCCTCTAAAATTGGAATTTTCAAAAGTACAGTAAAATATTTACCTTCGTTTTCTGTACACATTTTGGTTATTTGTCGTTCGATTTTAATAAAATAAAAACGAAAATAAAGCTCTTATTACACATAATAATTTTTATTAAACAACATTAAACAACAACAGCTGCTCATTGTCGCCTGGTTTGTTCAGCACTCAATGTTGATTTTTTTGCATCTGGTAAGATAGCCCTGTTTTCTGCAATTAAATTTAGCACATACTTTTGCTGCTCTTCATCTTTTGTTAAGACAGCATTAAAGTCTTGTACTAACTTCACCCCTCTTTCGGCGCAATCATTAACAACTTTAAGAGACTTCACTACTTCTTTAGAGTCGGCATACGACTCATTGTTTTTCCAGTTTGAAGGATCTTCTTCAAGAAAGGAAATGTCATTATTTAAGAAATTAAAAAATAAAAGTAATTTACACTTTACAAAGTCCTCAAGGGATTTACTCATTACATTTGTAATACCTGCTAACTTCTTTGATGGCCTATTATTGTCTACGCATTGACGCTGAAGGGCAGTTATCATTTTTCTTTTAACTTCAATCTCTACATCATCACTAAAAAAGGCCAAAGATATAAGTTCTTCACTTAAATACCATAGATGCCGCTTCATTGCCTTGGTTGCAGCGGTCGCTATATTTTCATTCATTTCACGATATTCCTCAATATTTTTTAGAATATCTAAATCATTAAATGAGGCCGAAGCACTGAGTGGTGCAGTAAACCACTGTCGAACATATATTAACGCAGCAAACATGCTAATATCTCTTACTGCGTTTAATTCATGTTGCACCATTTTAAACTAATCTCTAAATAACCATATTTTAATTGAATAAGTTTTGCCATCCACCGAGCATGATGGAAGGCTCCAGGTGCTTTAAATGTTATTCCACTAGGAGGTTGCTCTCCTAAATATATTAGACATAATTCAAGAAGTTCTTTATAATCATCTCGTGGTTGTGAGTCTTGCAAACATTTTTTAAGAAATTAATTATAGACGATTTTTTTTAATCGAGACGTTTGAAAGATATCTTTCAGCTTCTTCATCTTGCACTGTTGGACTAAAATCATTTTTCTTGATATTCTTCCAGGCTTGTTTAAATTGTTTGAAAATAGCAGCATCTGGTCCGGACGTTGTTGGAAAATAAATTTTAAACACAGATCCTGCAACAATTTCAGTAATGTGATGACGACAAGCTAAATTCAATAATTCTTTTCCTAATTTTTCTTCAAGTTAATTACAAGCACCTTTCTCAGATCCTGTATTGCTAGCTGTGGTATCAAACGACATGCCACAGAGATTATTAATAAGATTTGAAGCGTCCCATTCATGGAGGGAAACTACAACTGCAGTAGCAATGGCTTCTCCTTTTGTATCAGAAAGTTTTAGCACTCCCAGAAGTTTTTCAACACCACGCCCTGTTACTAAAACTGACAAACGCTCAACATTTCCACTTCCATCGATGTCTGCCATCATTTTTCCATCCCAATGAACTACGAGAGGTGCATCCGGTTTGAAATTTTCTTTCGTTTCATTGTAATGAGTTTCACGATAATCAGTTCTTGCCCTATGAAAAGTAGTAACAGATATAGAGAAATCTTCAATGGGAGCTCCTAAAATTTACATTGTAGCTGCTATAGTTCGCATTGCCACACGATTGCTTACTTTTCCTCTATCTAAGGAAGCGACAACTTCAGGGGTAAAAATTTTTTTTATAGAACGCTGCCTTTTCAGACTGGAGCTTTCTGCAACATCATCTTTTCCTTTCAAAACTACGATATCATCATGATCGCTACTAGCAGAACTTGAAGGCGAAGTTGAATTCTCAAGACCAACTACTTCTTCAGAGCGTTGTTTCCTTAACGCTTCTTTTTGCAAACGTTTATCCAAACCTATCTCTCTGCAAACTTTATTTTCTTCTTTCTCTGCATCATCTTTATCAATGGAACCCAAGACCATGTTTCTATCATCTCGTTGATCTATGAGGAAATCGCGATCTTCAGCAACTTTTATTAAATCAAAATCATTAGTTGGCGCAATATCAAAAAGTTTCATAATTCTCTTTTCAAAGTCTGTTACTTTGCTTCTAGCAACAGCTGATTTCTTATTTCTGTCTTTTAATAGATCCGTTATATTCTTTATGAAATTTTTCAAGCCTTGTAACTGCATTATCCTTTCGAATTGTAGGAATTTTAACTTTTTCCCAAGTTTCACAAGTTGATTTGATTACTGTTACCGAACTTTCATGTATACTCAATCCTTTCACCTCATGGTGGAAGAAAAAACGTTTTAATACTTCCAAAATCGTTGGAAGCTTAAGATGGGAAAGGATTGATATTGGTTGACCAATTAACCATTTTGCTGTAGAACTGCGTGTTGACTTTGCGACTGCAGCCATTTTAAATTTTCTTTAATACAGTGTATGAATGAAAATATATTTTGTTGTCACCCATATTTCCAAACAAAATTAAGTTCGTTGAAACTCGCAATTATATCACTTTCTTAAAATACTGTAATTAATATTATTAGTCAAGCAAAATAGATAAACTATTGTAATTTTATTTCAGGAATCACAACACTCTCGATAAAGTCTCGAACTGAACTCAACCATATAATAAAGCAATATAATAAAATATAATGAAATTTGGCTTAGTTTGCAATTTATTTTGCCGCTTTAATATGCATTTAAAAAGGAAATATTGTTTAACAAAAATTATTATGCGTAATAAGAGCTTTATTTTCGTTTTTATTTTATTAAAATCGAACGGTTTATAACCGAAATGTGCACAGAAAACGAAGGTCAATACTTTACTGAACTTTTGAAAATTCCAATTTTAGAGGGGTATAAAAATCGCTCCAGCGCGACCTCTAAATATTAACCGATTTGGCTGATTTTTTTGGTACAATGTTTTCTTTCATAAATGAACACATTTAGACCTTAGGAATAACAAAAAGTAAAAAAAAAATTTTTTGGTCACTTTTGGATCACCCTAATATATATATATATATATATATATATATATATATATATATATATATATATATATATATATATATATATATATATATATATATATATATATATGTTATAAAGTATGACCAAAATTAAAATGACTTGTAATTAGTATATCGAGTATTTAGTATTTATGTGTATGATATGAGCTTACTGAACTTAATTGTATTTGAATTTGAAAGTTATGCAATTAAAAAATATATGAAGTATATGCCAGGTGAGAATTCTATGAAACATTTAAAACAAATCTATTGTAAGAATTATGACAACCAAATCATATTAAACTAGTTTTGATCGGAGATGAAAAATAATATAGTTGAACAATCTGTTTATGGTGCATAAAACAAAATAAAGTGGCAATTACTTATTTTAAAACATGCTTCAGGGCTTTATGCATCTTGTGGCAACCCGTATAACTACTGTTATGCATATTCTCAGCAGAAGCTAATCACAAATTTGATTAGGAAGATGTGGTCATAAAATGTCTGTTTCCTTATCGGAAAATCTGCTCTTTTCTAGCACTTTCTAACATTCGTTAATAAAACTTCATGGCTGTGTAATGAAAAAACATAATAACATCATATGTGATGCGGATGCAAAGCAAGTAATCTTGGATGAGAAGCTTGCCCAGATAAAGACCATTAATAGGACGATGGATGTATTATTTGAGAATGAAAGGATATTTATGATACAACAGCACGCAAGTAAATTTCAATATCTCTGAATTGAGTTGCATAAATCTCCTAGTGTACACCTAGACCCCAGTAAGTTAGCATAAAGTTACTTTAAAGATTTGTATGCCAGAGATATGTTGATGAAGGCAGGTTGGTATTTGAAAAAGAGTGAGAATATTTAAATAGAACCTTAAACACAAGTTTTCTCCATTTAAGTTTCAATACTTGCGAGCATCATTCAATAAGTTTCCAACAACAATATTCTACAGGCTAAAGAAGAGGCTTTAGACTTCTTTGAGTGGAATAAAAACCAAATGCTGAAAGCAAAAAAAAGAATACTTGCATTTTTTAACATTATTTATGAAGCTACAGAAGGTAAGGAAATCAGCTAAAGAGTTTGGAGTCTCAAAAGGCACTACACAAATCTCAAGAATGTAGGAAAACTTTAAGATAAACTTAAAAGGAAAAAACCAGAGAACTTTAAGATTAACTTAAAAGTTTGTTAGCGAGTTATTAATAACAACTGATATGGAATCAAATGATTTTTTACTGTTATCACTTTAAATAAAATGAATGATTGAAAAGAATTGTAATTAGTTGTTGATTCCAATGAAAATAATTTTAAAATAGTGAAAAATGTAGACAAGATAAAGGAATGCGCTAAAACTAATTCAATCACATTTGAACTGTATATCATGAATAAGTTTGCTTATAATATATTTAGTAAAGAAATTGAAGAGATAACAAATTTTTAGACTTTGTGTAAAAAACAATGTGGATTAATTCAAAGGTATTTGTTGAATAAGTTACTTTTAAAGAAAATATGGTTTGTGAAAAAAAAAAAAAGACTTCTTTGAAAGATCTAACAATCTTGTTAGAGCTGCATGAAAACTTAAAGAAGAACTAAGTACTCTATCATTACCAGAATTAAAACCTTGAAAATTTGTTTTACCAAACATAGTCAAACTAGTAATTGACTTCTAAGTGATGACTTTTCACAAATGATGCCAAAGCAAAAAGACTTTGAAAGTATTAGGCGAAACAAGGATGCTCAAAAAAGGCTTTTACTACTTAAACTTAATGAAACGTAAATTGCAATTAAAAATTCAATCTGAAACCTAAGTGGTACATAACAACTAATGCAATCGAGATGTGTGTGCATCCATAACCAAAGTACCATACAACAGTACTGACCAAACAACACCAGTATTAAAAACAGCGCCATTTAACAGCATATTGGTTTTTTATGCAACAGAATTGACAACAGTAAAGAAAATCTGAAGCAGAAAGAAAGCTTAATACTAATGAAAGTTATAAACATGTTGTCCAGGATGATGTCAAGAATATCACTGGACCAAAAGTGAATGCTCACTTTACCCATTTGTGCTTTATTTTAAAGAAGAAACATTCCTCAGGTAACAATCTTTTTGACCACAAAAGTTAAGATGGTATAGTTAGATATATCAAAACCAATTTACCTGATTTATCAGGTGTTAAGTAGTACTAGGATGGCTGTGCAACACAATTTAAAAACTTTTATAACTATATTAGTCCTTGTTATTAAATGCTGAATGACTACTTTTTGCTACCAACCATGGTTAATACCCTTGAAATTGGTAGGACTGTTGAGTAATTAGTCTTTCAAGGAAGTCTAAAATAAATAACCAAATGGCAGAGCGTAGATATCAAAAAAGAGGATGAATTTTTAAGCAGTGAAATACTTTTAATTTTCCTGGGAATAAGTATGCTTTGATGGATTGAATTTATCTTTTAATGGTTGATGAGAAAATCAAAACAATACAATACAATTAAAATTAAAAAAAACTTAATTATAAAGAACAAATTTTTTATGAAAATCAGCAACAGTATTAAAATTTAGATTTAAAACTTCAAGAGTTATATGAAAAAAGACTGGAATTAAATGAAATTTTAAGTTTTTACATTAGTGTAAAATTACACAAAAATTAACACAAAATTAATGTCTTAGTTTAACAATGAGTAAAAGCTGCATTTAATACAATCAACTTAGTTTTAGTATCAAACTAAAATATACTGAAGCATTATCTTTTCTAACAGCCTACAATTACCTTCATTTAAATCAAATTTAGGAATCATCTTAGAATCAAATACAAAACGAGGAGAAAAACTAGAATATTCACAAATTCAAAATGTCCAGCCATAGGTAATAAAAGCTTTATATTTTCATTTATTGAGAATTACGATGGGCCTAAACCTAAAAATAAAAAAGTATCCCCTCTAAGCACTTGGTTCTGGATGCAGCATGAAGATTTACCATAAAAAAAACCATGTGGTTACCAGTTTAAGCCAACCCAATTGAGGTTATGTAAAAGACCTAAAAAGTTGTCAAATTTCTTTAGTTAAAAATCCTTAAATTCTTCATAAATTGCTTAATATTTTGTTAATGTGCTTAGTTTTTACACCAATAGATGTACAATGTAACACCTATATTTAAAAAATTATTTACAGCAAACAAATAGATGTTTTTTCCAAATATTAATCCATTTAATATCTATTTGGTTGTTTTTCAGATACGTAGTTAAATAATTATCATTAATTTTAACAAATTTAGCAATTTCTACAAGAGAAGCAGCGAATAAATTAAGTAAATACAATTTGGATGAATATTTTAAACCCTTACAAAATGTCCATATGGAAAACTTTGCACTCTAAGACGACTTCTTGAATGATGTTTTTACTTAAAAGCCTATAGAAAAGCCAGTGTTCAGAGAGATATAAGGGTAGAACTATTTAATCTATGAGTAAATCACTAAGCTTATCTAATATCTGTCTTTAAATATAAAACAGAGCTCAGCAGTTACTTAGGAAAATTTTATAAATTTGTGAACTGCAAGGAAAAGAAAAGAGGACAAAAATATGAAACAGATCCAGCAGATTTTAAAGAAAATTTAATGGCAAATCAATTGCTTGATGTGTATCAAAAAGACCACTAGAAACTAGCAGACATTGAAAAGAAATTTCTATTAAAAATGATAGATGAATACTACAAGTTTTATGAGGTGAGTATCCAGTGTCTCAAAAAATTATCCGACCAAACAGGTTTTTCCCAAAAAAAAATGTTTACGCTCTAAATTATACTAAAAATAATGAATAGCGATACTTAATTTGTCTGTCATATTTATTCTATTGGGAATAGTGTTTTGTTTAGTGTTCATATTTTTTGATTTATGCTTCAGTTGGTTTATTATTTGTTCTGAAAGAAACTTAGTATTGAATAGGCTTGTAAAAAAATTATCCAATCAAGCGATATTTAGGTAATTTTAATTAAATTTATGTGAAATTTGTTGAAATATTTTTTCGTTATGCAATTTCATTAATTGTATAAAGCAAACTTTTATACAGTTAATAAAATCTTGCTGCACCTGAACTACTGTCAGGTGCAGCAAGAGACTGAAATTCCTCATAATACAGTATCCGACATAATAAAGAGGCATAATTTGATTGGAACAACAGCCACAAAAGAAGGGCAAGGTCGAAAAAAAAAGATTTTTAGAGTTTTAAGAGAAACTTAATATATACCCAATTATACAAGTCAAGAAAAATCGCTTCATTTCTGCTCGAAAACTGGCAGAACAAGCTGAAGAGAATTATGGAATCAAATTATCCCATCAGACAATCAGAAATCGTATCCAAGACCAGGGATTTCAAGGATGACTTGTGCGTAATAAGCCATATTTGAGTAAGAAGCACATGAAAAGAAGATTGGAGTTTGCTAAGAAGTTCAAAAACATGAAGTTAAGTTTCTGGAAAAAGATCCTATGGAGCGACGAATCGAAATTCAACATAAAATCATCTGATGGAGCCCAAAAAGTTTGGAGAAAAACCGGAGAAGCCTAAAAATTAAGCTGCGTGAGAGGAACTGTCAAGTATTGTGGCGGTAACATGATGGTATGGCGTTCAATGGCTCGGAAGGGTGTCAGAAAACTCCAATTTTTTGATACTATAACGGATCAGTTGCAATATAGAAACATATTAAAGAAAAATTTGTAGTCATCTGCTCGAAAACTTCGGCTAGGATCTGATTTTATATTTCAGCAAGATAACAATCCCAAGCATAGCGCCACTAAAACCAAAGAGTGGTTTGCTGAAAAAAATGTTGAGGTCTTGGAATTGCCCGCACAATCACCGAGCTTTAATCCCATTGAACATTTGTGGGAAATTTTAGACCGAAAAATTGGAGATCGGTCATTTTCCAAAAAAGATAACCTCAAAGTGGCACTTGAAGAAGCCTGGGAAAAGATTCAAACAGAAGAAGCAAAATCTTTAGTCGAATCAATGCCTAGACGTCTAGAAGCTGTAATCCAAGCAAAGGGAGGCCCAACAAAGTATTAAAATAATTGCTTTGTTAAATAATATTTTATTATGAAACAAATGTGTTAAGTCGAATAATTTTTTGGGAATAAAAAAACGACCTAAGTTCCTTTATTTTAAGACTGAAAACTTTGTGATTCATATTTTACATTAAAACAAATAAATCTATTTAAAAATATGTTTTTTTATTTTTATTAATTTTGAGTTAACCATAGAAGTATAAATTTACCAAAATGCAGCACTGTTTTTAGGAAAAGTATTCTAAAAAATGTTTGGCTATTGCCTCACAGATGAATGACAAATTTTCGAAATGGGGCTGTTTCATCTAGGCCGATTCCAAATCCAAAATTTTTCATAGTCAACAAAGTTATTGACGATTTATTGACTGACCAATGCTATGTTTATCGCACCTGTTGAGGTATAATCACAGGAAAAATAGATGATGATTTGGCCTTTTTAGAAGCTGGACCTATGAACCATTCTTGTTGGCTAACATTAGCATGCATCATCTCGGAGTGTCTATTACAAACCTACAAAAAATCTAAATCTGTTTGCCAAATTTATAGTAAAAGTGTATTTTTCTAGTTGGTTTAGTATTAAGATTCATAAATATTTAACTGACGGCCCCAAAACCTATTTAATGTGATTCAAAGAATCTATAAACTTCCTGATTTCAATGCTAAGAACATTTTTTATAAAGTTGTAGATAATAACGGTTATTTTGCTCATGGTGAAAATATTCTCATTGGAATGTTAGCCAATGAGGATCAAGAGGTCAGAAGGAAAGGTTAATAAAGTTTTGCATCTAAAAGGCTTCATAGAAGACTTTCATGGCATTGAGTTTGAGACTATTTGAAGAA
Organism: Hydra viridissima; assembly: GCF_058129835.1. Lineage (NCBI taxonomy): Eukaryota > Metazoa > Cnidaria > Hydrozoa > Anthoathecata > Hydridae > Hydra > Hydra viridissima. The sequence goes on along the minus strand of NW_028324300.1, from coordinate 24,791,088 downwards.
GGTAAAATACCTGAAATTATTGAAAATCCACTTAAGTTAAGACAAGAGTGTCACAGCCAAAATATTAAAAGACATGTAAAACTTATTACTGAAGCTTCAGCATCTGTGGTTGGACACGATTGCAAATATGGGGTTATTTGAAAAAAAAATTAGATCCAGCAAATTAATTTAAAATTTTAACTCAAACAGATATTTTAAATGCTAACTTTTTATATAATTATACCTATTTTTGTATAACTATTTGATATAAATTTCTCTGTTTTCTATGTAATTAACCACTGCATTACAATTGTTAGGATTTTATATCTTGATAGTAAATTTGAACATAGATTTAAAATATTAAAAGTATTAACTGTCATATTTTTGCAATATATTCTCTTACTTCAACTAAAAAACAATAAAAAATTTATATTTTTGGTATTATTTTGATAAATAGAGCTTTTAGGAAAAATGTCAAAAGTTTTACATTTAAGACTTAAGCCCAAGTGGGTCAGATAAAAATAATCACCACTGACTTTTTTTCTTCATAAATAAGTTTTACAAATCAAAAACCAGGTATTAGGTGGAGACACTTTTTGATTTCTTAAAAAATTTTTTTCAGCTCACCTTCTTGCGTATAGTAAAAAAAGAGAAAGTCTAGTAGCTAAAAATAAAATGTCAACACTAATAAAATTTATTTCCAAATTAAATTTCTTTTTTTTAAAATCACGCTATATGAAACGTTATTAAAACATCTCATCACCACTAAAAGATGCATAAAAACTTTTGGATTAAATAATATACTAAGAAACAAATTTGAGAATAATTTTAAAAAATTTCATTCATCCAGTTTAAATAAAAACATTAAATTTTTTGGATTCTTTCAAAATTTTCTATTTAGTCATATTTTTTTAAAGTAAAGTTTTACTTTTAAAAACTTATCTGATTTTAAGGTTACTTACTTTTTGTTTAAATCAGAAACTTATCAAAAATACATAAAAATCAATAAAGATATTGTTTATATATATATATATATATATATATATATATATATATATATATATATATATATATATATATATATATATATATAAATATAAACTTTAACTTTCTTAACAGGAAGACCTTACTTCTAACCCCTCCCCCCTCCTCCTGTTTCTTAGGCATAAAACCTAAAATTGAGAAGCCTCTAACTTTGTTCAGAAACACAGTTGAACTGCTACTCACCGATATCTTAATGAAAGGCTGTTATATATCTATAGCTCTGATCAAAAATGTGACGTCATTTCCTTTCCTTTTTTGTGTAACGCTTCAGCGAACCTTATTTACTAAGCATATTTATTCCTTGTAATTTTAACGTTGTTGTCGTTATTGCAGTGACCCAATATCTTTGATTAAAGCCTAATGTTTAATGTTGCATTTGTTGCGGGCTCATAACACAGGCCCAGAAATTTAATCTAAAATACCTCGTTTTCTTATAACTTTTCTTAACAGTTTATAAAGAGAGAGAGAATTTCAAAATTCATTTTAACAAGATTTTTTTAAAATTTGTTTTTGGTAAAACTTCAAATGTTTTACAACTTTAAAAATATTATGAGTAATTCAAAAGATATTTTAAGATTAATTTGCTTATCACGTTTATATTGTCCAACATCTAAAGGATGCAATGTACCATAGTTCTTCGTGAGCATAAAAGTTGCATGAATAGAAAACAAAATGAAGTTTCTCAAACTTAAATATTTATATAAGCATAACTAAAAAAATAAGAACTTTGAAATTTTCGAAAAAGATTTTGATTTCAATCTCAATTGCTTCCCATTCCTATAAGTAAGTAAAGACTCTATTTATCAATACTTTTTATTTGACACAAACTTCAACCTGGTGGTCAAATTTCCTAGCAGTGGAATTTAAATTGCATAAAGCTTTTTCTCAATCGAAACAGAAAACTTCTGTTAAAAGCATAATCACAACATTTCTTATAGATTTCATCGTAAGTTGTAAACATTTTCTTGATTTAAAGACAAAACAATCGAAGATTTATTTTGCTTTACAAATTTGATGCTCGCGGTGACCAAGTCCCAGTCCTATAAAGCTAAAAAAATGCATTATTTACGCAAAAAAACAGGATTTTTCTTACGCAAAAAAAAAAAAATTCCGTAAACTGCAATCCTATAAATTAAAAATAACGAACAAACTTTGAGTAAATTACGCAAAAAAATCTGCGAGAAATTCTAAGTCTTGCGTAGTTACGCAAAATTTTAAACAAAGAATGAGCAAAGTAGTGTAAAGGTTTTTGATTTTTTTTTTCAAACCACAGACATCTATTTTTGCAAATAAAAAGATTCGTCTTTGAAAAACGTAGAGTTATACAACTTTTAAAAATTTCAGTGAATATTAAGTGTTTCAATAACATTTTTGACATTTTTCTAAAAATAAGCATTGGGTGAGAAGTATTGTTTAACTTTAGTTAAAATATTCAAAAATCCACCAACTTGAAGATGAAACAATTATCAAAGTAGTAAGTTTACACTAGAGCAAACTCATGATTGATTTCAATATAAGACGTGAAAAACATAGCAATAGGAGTCAGTCACTCTACAAAACAAGAAGCTGAAAGCTGTAGTATTTACCATTCATTCAAAATGCTAATGAACAAATTTGTCATCGACAAAAATTTGTTTGTCACCTTCATAAATGAAATTATTAAAAATTGAACATTATATAGGGAAGAGTATGCACTCATCATCCTAAAAATCTATCCGGCCAATTTGCTGAATTTATGTTTTCACTTCAAACTCTAAAGTAACACGATAGCAAACTTTATACTTTATAACAATTTAATGAACATTTACTGATTAAAATATTTAAAATAAGTTATAAATTATAAAAATTAATAACACTCAATTGAGATCAAGGGTGCATACAAGTATGCTCCCTTGATCCTACATATATTCACCCTTGACCCTATTTTTGTATATTTGATCCGAATCCAAATTTATACCATGAAGGTGTAAAAATTGTTTTTAGTCATTCAAACAATGTCTTTATCAAAAAACAATTACCTTTTTATAAATTTTACTACAAATTTATTCCTCTTAATAGCAGAAAAAAAAAAGCGAAATCAATTATAGAAAAAAAAATGAAAAAAAAAAAAAAAAAAAAAAAAAAATCAATTCTATAAAAATGTTATTTGTATACTGAGGCTCAACGTTTCCTAAGTTGTTAAAGTAAAAAATTACTTCTTTACAACATCTTTGAGTAGATCTAAAAAACAATTCGTTAAAATGTTGTGATTCTAACGCATCACTGTCATGGTTATTACTGTTAGAAATACTTTTTTTTTTGTTTTCTCACTGGTGACTACAATGTGGTGGAAAGGACAGAATTGTTATACCAATTTTTCTTGCTAAATCTAAACATGGTCAACAAGTAAAAGCTCTGAATTAGCTGGTTAACATTTCACATCTTAAATAAAATGTTTCATCCATTCTAAAAATGTTGCAATATTCATCAAACCGGAAGAACTTACGACCCCAACATATCCAGGTGGACCACCACTTATCATGCTTCCTTTGAAATGAATTCATTATAAAAAATGGAGGGGGTTGAGTTAATGAGAAAAAACAAAAAATGAGGGATTGAGAGATTGCAACAAAGTTTGGTTTTCAGACTGTATTTGTGTTTTTTTTACATTTCGTAATATATCTTTTCAGGGTTATTAAATTTATTCCCTTTTCCTTAGATACACGGTAAATTATTCGGCCATCAAGAATTGCAGCAACAGGTGCTCGCATTTCATTTTCATTAACATTACCCCCTAGTCCGTCTTTCAATATTTCTTTTCTTATGATACATCATGTTAATCGGTAAAAAAATAGAAAAACTCTGTGTGAATTTATACTGCCCATAAATTGTTGAATAAACCTTTGTGTTGTATAAACTTTCATTTTCGAATGCAAATCTCTAAAACGATGAAATAAAATTTGTTTATAATTCACAGATTAAAAAAAGATATATCCAAGATATATCATATAAGATTTATCCCAGTTATATCCCTTGTTTTCAATTGCAATTTGAATGCTTGCAATTTGAAAACATGTTAACTAGGGTAGTCCTTAATTTTCAAAGTTTAATTTTTGTACAGGGCACCCTTGAATTTTGTTTATATGCATGCATAAAAAATTAACAAAAAAAATCAGCTAAATCTGAAAACATTTAGAGGTCCCTACCACATATATAATAGTTAAGTATCATGTGGGGTTCCGTGGCTGCATGTCACTAGTTGTTATGCTGGTGAACTCTTTCACTGCACACTATACCGCCTGCATAATTTATCAATATGATGTTTTTTATTTATTGTTAAATTATCCAGAATGCATTTCACCAGCTGTCAGCCATTTGTAACCAGACACTGACAGACACTTAATATAACAATAATATTTGATGAATCTGAATTAGTGACTACTGACTCTCTCAGGTAAACATCCGTAACAACTGACCTAGTGGAAACTGGATCAAAAGTGAGTGTTTTCTTTGTTTATTTTTGCTTAAATACTAATTTGCCAAATTATATTGATTTAATAATGAATTACTATAAAACAGACAGAATGACCGATCCGCTGTGCTAAATCCATTTTAAATTGTTAATTTATATCAATTGCCTGAGTGCCATAGTATCGAACTTGACTTTTCATTTATGCACATAATTGTGTATTTTATTTGTTGGTTTTAGACCTTGTCAGAGTTTTCATATGTCATTGTTGTTTATTTATATAGCATAACATAAATTTTTCAATTAGTTTTCTGAGCTCTACAAGTTTTTGTTAGAAATTGCATATAATTTGAATAATTAAATTGGATGGTAACAAATAAAATTTATTATTTTAAGGGAGATGGCCAATGCTTTCTTTAGGACTTCGAAACCAACTACAAGACGAGAAACTGAGTTGTGGCTGATAGGCCAAATGTCTGAAATTCTCAGCTCTACAAAGTTACCGTCAAAGAAGGAAGTCATGGCACTTTTCTTCTATTACAAAGAGGCCACCAAACAGACCGTTCGTGAAGCATCACATTCAACAACTAATGACGTTCTTGAAGTGTGGGCTAAAGCCCGCATCACGACACGGTTGAAGAAACACGTTGTTGAAAAAGTTGAATGTCTGTTCCATGAATATGACAAACTGAAGAAAAATAAGGAAAATAAAGCAAAGCGCTCTGAAAGTCTACTCAAGAAGGAAGAAGAATGGAAGGATGGCTTAGAGAGTCTTTTTGACATTGCTCATGCGGACGCCATGAAGATTATTAGCATGCAGGAGGACAGGGAGTTCCTGTTAGCTCAGCGTAAGGCGGGACGACGTGGTAAAATGGGAAGTGTTGACAAAACCATGGCCAAAATAGAAAGAGATGTTCACAGTAGAGAAGAAAACTTCAAGAGAAGAAAAGAGAGAGAAGAACAGGACAGAGTGGCCAGAGAGGAGAAAGCTATTCTTCAGAATTCCGAAAGCGAACAGGAGTCTGGTAATGATAATGAAGCATTTGGTGAGCCATCATCAAGCACAACTTCAAAGAGAACCAAACGTAAACGTGGCACACACAAAATACTGAATGACAAGTTAGCAGTATGTCTGGATATGACAAAGGTCAGTGATAGAAATGCTGCACTAGTCCTGACTCCAGCGCTGCAGTACCTCGGTCATGACCCAGCAGAGTTTAATATCAATCAATCGTCCATTCGAAGAGAAAGGATGAAATGTAGGCAGAGAATGGCAGAGAACTTGAAAGCAGAATTCAAGCCAACAGTTCCACTAACAATACACTGGGATGGGAAATTGCTGGAAGATATCAGTAGCAAAAAAATTGTGGACTGGCTCCCAATCCTCGTGTCTGGACTAGGAGTTGACCAACTTCTTTGTGTACCGAAGCTGCCATCTGCAACTGGAGAAGCTGCAGCAACAGCTGGTTATGATGTAACTGTAGCGTGGGGCATAGCTGATAAAGTCAAGTGCGTGTGCTTCGACACTACTTCCGTCAATAGTGGTCCAAGAAATGGTGCTTGCATCCAACTGGAGCAGAAGTTTGACAAAGATTTGCTCTGGTTTGCTTGCCGTCATCACATTTTAGAAATAGTCTTAGAGGCAACGGTTACTCTTTCTCTTGGCCCTTCAAAGGGTCCAGACATTATGATTTTTTAAAAGGTTTCAAAGCAGTTGGGAAATAATTGACCGGTCAAACTTTCAGGCATCTAGTTCGAATGACATCGTGCACAGTGCCGTTTCCAGTGTTGCAAATGAAATTATTGCATTCGCTGAAAACCAACTGCAACAGTTTCAGCCTCGTGATGATTATCGCGAACTGCTAGAGCTGACAATAATGTTTCTGGGAGGCGTTCCATCTCAAGGATGCTCATTGAAAGCTCCGGCAGGACTGCATCGAGCCAGATTGATGGCCAAGGCTATTTATTCATTGAAAATATGGATGCTGAGAAGCCAGTTCAAGATGACAAATAAAGAAGAGAAGGGAAGAGCAGACGTGTGTCTTTTCACAGTGACTCTGTATGTCAAGGCCTGGTTTAGAGCGCCGTCAGCGCCATCTTTGCCTCGTGTTGATCTCGAGCTTATCAAGGAGATCGACAAATACAAGGCACAGAATCAAGCAGTCTCTCAGATCGCAATGAAGAAAATTTTAGGACATTTGTGGTATTTGTCAGAAGAACTGATTGCATTGGCTTTCTTTGATGACGAAGTCTCCGATGACACTAAACGTCTGATGGTCAGTACCCTGCAAGCACCGGGTGCAGAATATCCTTTGAAGAGGATAACTGTTGATCCTACGCTAGTGAGCTCCAAGAACTTGGAAGACTTTGTCACCGAGAGCAGTCGTAGGTTCTTCACCATCACTGGTCTACCGTCAACTTTCCTCAACAAAGATGTGAAGCTCTGGTCTGCAGATGCTGACTATCAGTTGACGATGAACACTGTCAGTAGTATGAGAGTTGTGAATGACATAGCAGAACGTGGAGTTGCCTTAATGGACGAATACAACAAGCTGCACACAAACGATGAGGAGCAGAAACAGTGCCTTCTCTTAATTGTAAAGAAGTACCCCCAGCGATTTCCTGATCAAGCGAAGAATACCCTGGCAATGGACTAACTAGACGGTTTTTGTCACTTTGACAGTCTCAACGCAGAAGGACAATAATAATTACAATATGTAACACTGTAACAGTTGTTTAAATGTGCTTCAATAAAGCAATGTTGTGCTCTGTGATCATATTTGTCCTAATCATTCATATTGTAGAATACTGAGCATATGAGCCTTCTGTGGGCACTTTTATAGATATAAACTCTGCGGTAGAGACCCCTAAAATGTATTTTTCTCAAATAAAATTTTCAGTACAATTATTTTTTCATAAACGTCAACCATTGAAGGGGGTGCCCCGTCAGAAAACTGAAGAAAATTTTTTTTGTAACGAATAAGGACCACCCTAATGTTAACAAGTAAAATAAAATCTTTTACTGTCAACTAAAGTTATTCAAATTACATCAATATCATTCAATATAATGTAATCCTCAGGTTGTCACTGAATACAACACAAATCAGCAAATATTCTTTATCAACAAGTAACTTAGAACTAATAATTTCTTAACATTTTAGGGCTTCTAGTATTTGTTTCATATGCACAAGTTACTTAAAAAGAAAAAAAAGAAAAGCCAGTTGGACTCAGTGGTGTTTGATTTTTATGGGAATCGATTTACAAACACTGAAACCCTCGCCAAAAACTTTCGACTTGCATCTGTGTCACATTTAAACGCCAAATAAAATATTTTTTTGCTTTCCCCATAAAAATGATCTCATAAAAAAAATGGTTACTTATCCAGTGCGACAATCTTTAGGTATTATGAAGAATTTACCTTCTCGTGCTATTATTACGAGTTCTTAGAAGAACAATAATTAATTTATTGTAATTTGATTTTAGGGCCTAAATCTGTGTCTGAGATTTTCTGATTTTTTCTGTAACAAAATTTGTTTTCCAACTATACCCTCACCAGATGTCGCATGGTATTATTTGAGTAGGATAATATATGAAAGGAAGGTAAATTGTGACGGTTCCTAAATTTAGATAAACGATTTTTTCAGTAAATATTCCTAACATAGGTTATTTAAAGCAAAGAGAGTTTATTGGAGTTTTTTTAAACATTTTTGGCAGAGATAGAAGAGTACAATGACTCACTTAAAAGATTTTTATTTATTCAATAATTTTACAAATTGTTAAAGGTAATTGGAATGAAAATCACAATTTTTTTAAAGGTAAATGTTTTTAAAAAGTATTTGCGTAAATAAAAAATACATTCCATTTGCGCATGTAGATACATAAAATGGTGAGGTCAGTTGCATCATTTGAATTAAGTATTTTATTTGAATATGAAAAAAAATATTTTGATTCGTTTCGAAAAAAAAAATTATTTCTAAAAAAAGGAGAAGCAGTCAGTTGAACCTAGGAGAATGAGAATTTAACATATTTATCATATTTTCTTCTGCCTTTATAAACATTAAGATTGTGTCACGAAAAAGAACCTTAGAACATTAGTTGCTTCCCATATTCTAACTAAAGCTATATTCAGCTTCTTATTTCTATAAAAAAGTCTTCTCTTACAGAAATAAGTAGCAAAATATAGCTTTAGTTAGAATATAGGAAACAACTCCTGACCTGCAATAGACCTTGACATATTTTATCAGTTGTTTAATACTTATTGATACAATGCCTAAAGAATGCTCTCCTGTTACAGCCTCTCTAAATTTTTCGCTTTAAACTTAAACTGTTCGACACAACGAGAATAGGAAGTAACAAAGAAACACAAAAGAAACAACAAATACGGAGGAGAGCGCGCTCGCCGACACAATTCATCGAATGGAACTTAATGAATGAAGGTGTACTCTATGTAAAACCGACAAATTGATTAAGTTTCCTGCAAGTCTTGATAAAAAAATGGAATTAGATTGTAATAATAAAATAAATTAACAAAAAAAAAAGTTAAAAAAAAAATTTTTTTTAAATACTTTTACGTACCTTCCATCGACCTTCTTTTTCCGATATAATTCTCAATGTCTTTTAATATCTTCTCCGTATTTTCTTCCTTATTTTCATGTAGCTGACAACATAACTTGCCTGAAATGATGAGAGCTAATTTAAAAGAATCGGGAGGCAGGTAGTTTTTAACTTGAATAGTATGTTCTTGCACTGATATGATTGCGTTTAAACCTATGGAAAATGTGAAGATTCATAATGCGTTGATGAGGTTGTTACCAACTCCATGGACTTTGATTGGTTAAACAAAACCCACAATGCAATTTTAAAAGTTTAAAATTAAATACAAAATATAAATCAAAACAACGCTCTATATCACGAGTCATTTTATCAACTTGCAAAACATGTTTTATTATCGAAATGATATCTAAATTTAATTATGTTTTGAACTTTTGCGTGAATTCAAACTAAATTTGATTGGTCAAAATCTGTATTCTCATAAGAGGATTGTAAAAATTTGGTATATACTGTTTAACATATCAGTTTGATTTTAAGGTTTTTAAATATGCATCCCAAATTTCTTTTTTTTTTTTTTTGACTTAAAGTTTGACTTTGTGTTTTATAAAAGCACATCACAAATTTTTTTTTTTTTTTTTTTGATAGAGCCGTCGGATCGCAAACTTTTGAAATTGAGTACATATAATACTCTCAAAACAGAACGAATAGAAAGTTTAACTTAACAAACCAACCAGCAAAGTAATATATGATCTTTTTTTTCAGTTCAACATTCATGTTCTTCAGAAGAAAAAGGAATCGATTATCCAATTTAAAAATTTTCTTGAATTAAGTATTCTCTTCTAAATATTCAAAGTTCCTGTTTTAAAATATTCTGAAATTTTTTTTCATTATGAAACGTGCAATCTAAGATATTAGTATTAGCAAGATATAATAAGCATTGACGAACTTAGAACTTTGATAATAATCCGATATGATGCGATTATAAAGTTTTCAAGATAAAACTGACTAAATTATTTTTTTATTTTTTTTTTTTTTGTTTTTAGTTCTTTTATCTATAAGTTGGTGCGAGGCACAAAGAGGCACAAAAAAGGTTGTTCCCTCTCATATTTGCAACAGTTTTCCATTCCCTCTCTCATTTAAAGTTCCCTTTCCCTTCCATTCCTATTCCCATATTGTTGTAATAAAATATGATTTTGAAAAATTGCTGTCGGCTGCCATGCATGTGACTTAATAAAAACTTTCCTAAAACTCATTTTCAGTTTAAATGGTGGAGCAATAAAATATTGCTTTCCCATTTCTTTCACAACAATTTCTATTCCCGTTTCTATTTTTATATTTCAAGAGAATTAGATCCCATTCTAATTTTTATGGAAAGAATTAGATTTCCACATAACTCATTTTCACGAGAACTTCTACTGGTTAAAAAGATTTGATTTTGCCAACGAGCAACATTTTCTGAACTTATACCCACTACACGTTTTATTGAAATATGTTTCAAATATCTAAATGATGCGAATTTAAAATATAATAACTTGTTTTGGTGTACTCTCAGCTTAAAACAACTTGGTAACAAATGTTAGAATGGTTTTAAAATAATTATAAAAAATCTTCAGCAAAGCACTAAAAAGGGTTGGGAATCAGAAATTGCAACAAAATTTGCAACAAAAGTTCTGGGTCCAAGTACATCTCCATAACTGCGACCAATGGAAAACTAAAATTTGAAACATGCTTTTAGCATTGAATTCGAATTTCTTCCCAAAACTCATCATTTTAGAAAAGGGTGGAGGTCAAAAACAAACGTTTCAAGTTGAACTTTTGTTCTTCTTTATTGTAAAGAAATCCCCTTTTTTATATAATCAGCAAAATATGATACAAAATAATTTTTTGAAATTTTTGAAATAAGGCTTCAGTTTTTGCTTACAATTACAGCAAGCTGTTACAATTTTATTGAAAACAAAAATGTCGAAAATCTAAAGAAACGCGTTCCACATTCAGTCTGTCCAAGTTAGCATTTGAAATTCAAAGGCTACCTCGGGTTTCAGGAGCGAGCTTCAAAGTAAAAAGACAATCTTAAATTTCATTTTCTTTTAAATGGCAGCAAAGCTGTATAAACATCAACGTTACGTTTTAAGAAGTGCTGCCGCTGCAAATAATTCTTCATTTTTACTATCCAATGAAAAACTTAAAGAAGCCAAGAAAATGTTTTGTATCTGTAATAATGAATATTCTAACTAATGTCAAATTTGGTTTAAGCAATTCAGAAAAATTTATAGACAGGATTTTATGTAATTCCACTGGTTTTTCGATTTTCAACCACTGTGCGACGATAACAACATCAAAATAATAAAATCATAAAGTTTAAAATAAAAATAAAAAGTGAAGCTTTTGTTTTAAAAAAAAATGATTTCAAACTCTCAAAACTAAAATGATATTCTCTTTTCAAAAATGAATTTGTTTGTTTCGAAAAAAAAATATGCAAATTGCTCACCAAGATGAGCGCGGCTAAAGTAATTGATAACTAATAAATATTTAAAACGTAAATAAATATGATAGGCTTTGGTATGTATGTAAAAAAATGGCTTTAAGTTGTAACTGTTGTTCAATGTAAGTTGATTGTGTTTTACATTCATAAAACACAAACAACTTGCACCGAAGAACAGTTACAACTTGAAGGAAAACAAATCAAAGAAGGCGATATCACTAAAGCTTCAGAAAACTAAAGAATCATACATCAATAATTTTACTTCGTAAAGGTTCAGAAGCATACAACATAAGAAAGGCAACTCTTCAAAAGCGTGTGCACAACAAAGTCCAATTATATCAACCGTGCTAAATACTGCGTTTCAATTTGTTCTTGTTTCAATATTTATCAGAAATTCGGCAGAGCGTTCGCAGATCTCATCGAAATAGTTGGGGGTTATTTGGCATCTGTAAAGCAAAGTCACGCACTCGTAGTTACAAATCAATATTACGTCTACACACTGACTGGTGTAAACTTTTTTTTACTTTTTTAGCTTCTGAATAATGGGTAGTCAAGAAAAAAAAGCAATTTGTTTTTGATAAAAAAAAATATCTGGATGAAAAGAAAAACCAAATGCATGAATTACAAGAATATTAATTGACCAAAAAAAACTGACGATGTATTTTTCAAAAAATACCAACCGATTGATCACAATACGGATCAAAAAATTTGAATCCTATAAGAATTTGGATGAGAGTTTGATAAAAGATAGCATTTGTAATAAATAGTTTTGCTTTGAACTTTTATTATAATAATGAAGCAGCTTTGTTTTTTTACTCTTTTTATTTGTTATCAAATATTTAAGAAGTCACAGAGAAATGGTTCATTTTCAAAAAAATATACAAAATCAAGAAGTATTAATATTATCACCTGAGCAACTTTAATTTAATCCCAACTTTAAAAAACGGCTATTTTCATAGTCATGTACGATTATAAAACCTATTTTAACATAAGAATCTTTGTTCTGCAGTTGAAAGAAATGGAACTCCTGGAATTTTTACTTGAACTTTATTTGTTATCAAAACTTTGTTATTTTACTACTAATTTATTATTTGAAAAGCATGAAGAATTAACCAATAGTATCACGAGAACTTGCAAATATTTTTTAGAGCTGTTAGAGCTTGCTGTAAATCTATTGTAAGCACATACTGCACAGCGCAGTATGTGGTATTCATTGTAGAAAAACGATATTTATTCATTAGCAATTATCAAAAGATTTAAAATTACTAATAAGGGAGAAAGGGTAAGACTGAGCCAATTTTTTTTTCAACGGTTGCACCAATGAAAGAAAAAGTGAAAAAAATGCAGGATAGGTAGCCCGAGGCAGTATAGGGTTTCTAATAGTAACAAAAGAAATATCATAATATATCCAGATTTTTGAAGTTTTAAACATTAATACAAGTATACCTACTGATTCAAATGCAAATGGTTTGAGTGAGCCATTAGCTTTATTTACCAGAAAATTAAAGTCAGGTATTGTCTAAATTAACTGAAAATTAGGTAACAAACACTTTATCCTTTCGCAAAACATATTTGAGCAATAATGTAAAAATAAATTTTCATACAATTTAATATCATCTTTAAACCACTTCTGTGGAATATTTGTTTTATTGATAGTCACCTTCTCAAAACATACACTGACATTCTTTTATTAGAAGGCCATTGAACATTCTTGAACAAGTCAAAATATATTCCGTTAGTTCTTACTCTTGCTCGAGATATTAGAACACTTAGCAAAAATAAACTTTACTTCAAAGTTGTACACAAGTCTTCTCTGCACAAAAAGAATGATGCAAATTTTAGAATTATGGTGTACATTTTAAATACAAACAATCTTTTATATAAAACCCAGAAATTGATTTATTTTTATACAAATTGTAAGAAGAAGAAAAATATGGAATTAGATTATGATAACTGAATAAAATTAACTATAAATTAAACTTACAAAAGAATTTTCGTAATCTTCTCTTAAAATATTCTTATTTGCATTTAATCGAGCCTATTTTTCCGATATGATTCTGCATTTCTTTTAATATTCTCATCATATTTTCTTCCTTATTTTCAAATAGTTGATGCCTCTCTTCTTCCTTAAAATGATGATAGTTTTCCCTCTTTTTCCCTCAAATTTGGAAGAAGAGAAAGCCAGATAATTTTCAAATTGGATAGCTAAGATTATTTTCCTGCACGAAATAGTATGCGTGTAATTTCTGAAGCAGTTATAATTTCCCGTGTGTTTGTTTCACAATACAAATTATTTATAACATACTGAACAATTTAATCTCTCTCTCTCTCTCATATAATATATATATATATATATATATATATATATATATATATATATATATATATATATATATATATATATATATATATATATATATATATATATATATATATTAGGCTAGGCCACAATATTAAACAAATTTTCAAAATAGGTAAATCTGCTACTAGCTGCATCGAATATTGTTCCATTTACTCTAAAAAAACATATTTTGTTATGAAAATATTCTTGTAGCACACCTCTAAGTACTGCCGCATTTCATTTTTAATGTGAATTTGAAATCTAAACAAAAAACACAAATCCTCCATTATATCTGTTTCGTTTTCATTTTATTCGGTTAAATACAAACAAATATTAGCGTTTTTTGTAAACAAACAGAATATGCGCTGTTTTTTATAATGCGAAATTTTTTAATCAGACTTAATTTTGCTTATGCAAAAAGTACTAAGAGTTTAACAAAGATGCCTGAGTATCTTTCTAATAAGATATTCATATTTTAATCCTTTTCTTGTAAAACAAAACAAAACAAAAATCTTTTGTTCTGATACTTATAGATTTTTACTTTACAGCACAACAACTTTATTTAGTGGTTTTCATACAATAAATCGACACCTGTGAGAGTTGTGGTATTCGCTGAATTGTTTTCAAAAATATGTGTAATTTAAATTAAAACTCATTAAGTTTATCTTATATTTATTTTTTTACAAATTGTAGGCCTAGATGCTTACTTACATACGTACTGACTATTTATTATTATCGGACAAGGTTATTGTCTATATCATTAAGATAATTAAGTGGTTAATACTATATGCTTATCTTATTTTCAATTCCAGTTTATGTAATTGAAAGTAAATATTTGATAAAGAAAATGTCACTAATTAAACCAAAGAAAAATAATATTAAACCAACCAAATTAAAAAAGTCGGAAAAAAAGAAATACTTGAAAGTATTGAAGCCAACTAATAAAATATGGTTGGTTGGATATCCATTAGAAGATTTCAAAGCAAGCTCTTTGCCCACTTCCAGAAATGTTTATAAATTTTTCAGGTTAGGCCTAATACTGTATTAAGACTGAAGTTATAACTTTATGTTTTTGAAAGTTTATTTAAAGTTTTAAATTATTTGCATCATCTATTTCAAGGTATCACTTGCAAGTTATTGATAGCTCTTATGAAGAGTTTACTAAAGTTAGGGAGGCATTGCACACTCAAAGCAACACTTCGAAATCTAAGTTAGCTGCATTGCTTTCTATTAAATCAGTCAAGCTCTTTTGGGATCAGGCTGGCATTCCTTATAAACAAGACAAGTACAGTATTGACAATATTTTAAGGCTACATGACAAATGGAGGTTGCTTGCAAAATATAAAAATAGAATTTCTAACAAGAAGAGTTTACTTGAACCAAAATTTTTTCAACCATTAGATGGCATTTTTGATATTAGTTCTCCTAGTTGGAAAGATGACATTAGAAAAACCAGATCAGCTAAGGATGCAGATGAAGATATTGCCTGGTTTACAGCTCTTAAAAATGGAATAAAAACTGGAGGAATTGGTGTAAAAGATAATTTGCTACATTCTAATGTTAGGAGAAAAAAAGAAAGAATCGAAAAGAAACAGGTGGCAACTGAAAAAGAAAAAAGAAGAAAAATAGATGATGAAGAAACTGTTAAGTTGGTTGGTTATAGCAGTGACTCAGGTGAATACTCTAATGTCACTAAATCAAGTCATTCTATAAGTTCTGCATCTCCAAACTCTCCTAAAAGTGATCCTGAATTTGATATTTCTAAAAAGCAGCAAGGAGAAAAAAAAGATCCCGGATCAGATAATATCACACTGGTTTTGCCAAAAAACTTCATTTCTCACCCGATGATAAAAGCAACTGCAGATAGAACTAAGTTATCAAATCCTCAGCTGATGATGAATACTTCTGCAATTCTATTTTTAGGTTCGTTTTTTATTAACAAATAAACAAGATTATTCTATACAAATTTAAAATGAAATTTATATCTTTTAATTTTATACAGGTGGTGTTAAACCTGACAATGTTAGTCTTTCAATAAATACTATAAGAATATCAAGAAAGCTAAATAGACAAGTAATGGCAAGGAAAATAATAATAGAATTTCAAAATAAGGTTAAATCAGATTCTTTGACACTTCATTGGGACGGAAAACTTTTAAAACAAATCTCAGGGCAAAAGTTTGAGTATTTATCTGTTTTGGTCAGTGGTTTTCCTAATTGCGTTGAAGGAAAAATATTATCAATAAAACCTATACAGTCTGGTAGAGGACTTTCTATTTGCAATGGAATCTTGGAAGAGTTAGAGAAATGGAATCTCGAAGCCGACATTTTTCCCAGGTTTTTGATATGACTGCATGTAATACAGGATTTAAAAATGGAGCTGCAACTCTTTTAGAGGATTGTAAATCAATAAAAACTCTTCTTTGGCTGGCTTGTCGCCATCACATTTTGAATTGATCTTGGGAGCATTTTGGAACTCCATATTTAAAAAAGAAAAAAAGCTATTTATAATATAGATTTTAAAGATATTCAACAAGAATGTTTTTACGCAGAGAAGGCTCTACTAAAAAACTAAACAGGTTTCTAGATCTTGAAAAATCTTTCCTTAAAACGAAAGCAGACAAAACTCGTGCGTTCTTAGAGAAACAAGTAAAATGTAAGCATCGCCGAGGTGATTATAAGGAAGCTGCAGAGTTAGCACTTTATCTTTTAGCCGGACAAAAACCTAAGATCTAGAAAACCTGTGGAGCAAATCATTATGCCAGATGGATGTTACACTTTTTATATGCACCAAAGATGTTCATCTTTAAAAAAGATTTACTTGATTCTGATGTAGCAAAGTTAAAAATCTTTTTGACTTTTGACTCAGTTTTATATGTTAAAGCTTGGTTAGAAGCAATAAAAGGCTCTGATGCACCAATTAACGATATTCATTTATACAATGATCTAGGCGCTCTGGGGCAGATCTCAGGCTTCTCTAGTGCAGCTCAGAAAGCTCTAGAAGTTCTTAACAGGCACTCATGGTATCTAACTGAGACGGTGTCAGTCTTCAGTCTCTTTTCTAATAAGGTTTCTGCCAAAGAAAAGGCTAATATTGCGTTAAAAATAATTATGCGGGAAAGCCATTTGCTATCAACTCTGGAAAACCTAATCTTCCATCTATTCACAAGAACTCACAGATATTGTCATATATCGGGAAAAGATCTTGGTTTCTCTTTCATAACTTAAACTATAACGGTAAATGGCTCAAACTTCCTCCTTCAGAATGGAAGGAAGATGGAAATTTTTTAAAGATGAAACATTCTATTAAAACAGTCAAGGCTACAAACGATAATATCGTAAGCGAGGAATCAAGTTATGTTCGGATTATCTTTAGTTACTCACAAAGGTGAGACAAAGGTATTTTAAAAAAGTATTTAAAATTTTATTCAGATGTTTTATACAGAATGTTTGGCTAATTTTAGGATGAGGAAGTACGAAACGAAATAATAGAAGTCGTTGAAAATCATAGAAAACTTGTAGGTAATTTCAATAAGAAAAAGTTATTCTCTGACTTTGTTCAATTCAAATAACAATTTCCGTTACACCATGCATCGCTGTACCAGATAGCACCTTGGTTATATAGAATAAACGATTCATTTTTTAATGTTAAAATACATTTTGTGTGATAATTAAAGCATTTTAAACATTTGGAATAGATGCTAAATGTTTCCCAATCCCACATCACCTAATTTTTTGTAGTGATATTTTTGCATAAAAACACGATTTTTTAAATAAAATGCGGCAATACTTAGAAACATCCTAGAAGACTTTTTTTTTACAATAATAACTATTTTATGGTAAGGAACAATTTTTTATGCAGCCACGTGTAATTTTAAGACAACTAAATTCTATATTTGTTGCATTTTTTTCGCATCCTGTTCATCCGCTTTTACAATTTATATATCACTTCTAAATTCATTGTGCACAATGAATTATGCACAACGAGCCATATATAGTCATTGAACTACATATTCATTGTGCACAATGAATTACACAATGACGCAACTACAACACCCCTTGATCTCTAGATCACAAAGTCTGCATATCTATTCGGAAACTTCCGCATTCGCGTCGATTTTCGGTGATTCAGGTTGTCCGCAATGGGTTCTTCCGATCCTTTAGTAGGCAAATTGGCTGCGATGGGAACAGGACGGACGTCCGACATGTGTCTCGGCAATCCATTGATTTCTACCGAAACTCCTCGTCCTTCATCTGTAACTTTTCCTCTGTTCCATTCGCTCGTACATTTCGAGTCAGGTGGCTTTACAAATACTTCTTGTCCTTGAAAATAATTGTGGAGAACTTCTTCGTTGGTTTTGGCAGAAATTGTGTGTGGTTTCCACTCATAAGAAAATATAGCTTTGTAGGGGAGCGATGTTTCCTCGCCATTTTTCTTGGGAGCCCGGTTATACCAATATACCATTTTTAGCGGATCTTTGCCACTTCTGGCTGCCATTCGCTTGATAGTGCGGTGATGGCGTTCAACAATTCCGTTCCCTGATGGCCTGTTAGCGCAACAGGATGGACACTCCCCATTCTGCGCATAATTCACTAACGAGTTTTGAGCGAAAGGTCTTGCTGTTGTCAAGTAGAACTTGCCATGGTGGTCCTCTTTCTCGAAATATTTCTTCTAAATGGAAACACACTGTTGTTTCTTTCTCGTTCTGTAGCTTTCTCCAAATTGCAAACTTGCTTCTTTTTCCACAGTCAATAATAGACAAATAATTCTCTGATTTATAGTGGGTTACATCGATAGCTAAACGGTGCCAACTCTTTCCAACTTCAAGATTTCCTTCTTCCCACTTAATTGGCGCAGGATCCACCGATAAACATCTTTCGCAACTTTTCACGACTGATTCAACGTCTTTTCTACTAACCTTCTCCTTCGGATATGTCTGTTTCATCAGATAAAGGGTTCGATTGACTCCAAAGTGATGAAGATTATGAAATGACTTCACATCAGGCGGTACAACATTTGCTGTCATGAGAATGGTTTAAATACAGCCAGTTCTGCGGTACTCTTGTAAGAGCATCGGCTTTATTTTCTTCTGACTTTACCAGAAAAAGTTTTAATTTTATACCGCACTCCTTCACAAGGTCTTCAATTAACGACAACCGGCGACGGACAAGTGGTTCTCCAAGACCGTGTACTCGAACGGGTTTGTCACCGATAATTAAGGAGTTCAACCAGCCGGCAACAGTAACCGAATCACACTTTATGGTAATACATTCGAATCCCCATTTTGTTGCTAGATTTATTCCTTTTATCACGGCTTCTAACTCTGCAAGGTTAATGTGAGCCACATTGAAATGCCAACGGATACGCTTAGAAGAAACAAAAGCTTGGGTTTCATCTGCTGAGAAATATGTGCCATTATCACTGACAATCTCATAGGGTGAACCATAATGCCCAATAAAACGACGTAGACAACGAACACATGACTGTGCAGAACAATCAGGTACAAGATCTAAATGAAGAAAACTTGTACTAGAACAAGTTGCAATAAATATCCAAGCTTTAAACATTTCATCTCCAAAATAAATATTTTTAACAAATATTGGACCACAATAATCTACTCCGGCATATTTAAAGGCATATTCATCATTTAGTCTTGACAAAGGTAAGGGAGGTGAAATAGGGTATTTATAAGGTCTGCTATCATATCGTCTACACACATAACATTTTTTGATAAGCTTCCTAATAGTATTTCGAGCTTTTGGAATCCAAAATTTGGAACGCAATTGAGTTAATGTTTCCTTTACTCCATTATGTTTTACTATTGAGTGACAATGTAATATTAATAGTTCACTAAACAAACTTTTTTTAGGCAAAAATATTGGATGTTTTGAATTGTATGGAATTGGGGCATTACCAAGACGACCTAAACAACGAACAACACCACTTTCAATGAAAAAACCTAAATCTTTCGTCAACTGACTATACGATTTTAATAAACTTATGTTTTTTTGACTATATTTAATCCAAAGAGTTTCAGCTTGGTTTAATTCTATGGCATTAGGAGTAGAAGAAAACCCTCCCACACATATTTCCTTTTTAACTATACAGACAAAACGCAAAACAAATGAAGTGACTCTCAGAAGATGGTCATAATTTTTAAATCTCTCAATATGCATAAATTCTAAATTTAAAGGAGAATCGACAGATGTCATCAATGTTGCAACATCAGAATGGAATGATAATCCCTGCTTTTTGAAATCAAAGCATGGCCAGGAAACAGAATCATTATACAAAAATTTGGCACCTTTGAACCAAAGTTCATTATTTTGAAATTCACTAAATTTACTCCCACGTGATATAATATCTGCTGGGTTTCTTTCACTCTCAACATAATCCCAAAATTTAACATCATATAGCAACCGAATTTTTTCTAAACGCTTTTGAATAAACACTTCATAGATTTTATTTTCATTATTAACCCAGTTTAGACAGATAATAGAATCAGAAAATAATTTTATTTGAGAAATATTGTAAACACTAGATAATTCTTTGGAAACAACTGACATTAAGTTAGCTAATAATAACATGGCTCTTAATTCCAGCCTTGGAATTGTACTTTTACTTAAAGGAGAAACTCTAGATTTAGAAGTGACCAGACAAGTATTGTAATTGTTGTTAGTACAACATCTCAAATAAACACAACACCCATATGCTTTTAGACTTGCATCGCTAAAACCATACAACTCATATTTAAAATTGTCTGGTTTGTCAGCCAACTTTATATGCCACCTTGGCACACAAACAAATGGTACAGAAATTAAATCATGAACAGTTTGATCCCATTCATTCAAAATATCACCATCTATTTCAACATTCCAACCGAGTTTCAGCCTACAAATAGACTGAAACAATATTTTACATCTTACAATAACAGGATTTAGAAGTCCCAAAGGGTCGTAGAAGCTAGCTATAAATTTAAGAATGTCTCTTTTTGTTGGGTTAGAGTTAACAGTTGTAAGAAGTTCTTGAAACGAAAAAATAAAGCAATCTTCTGATTTATTCCATTTTAAGCCTAAAACTTTTGATATATTGCGCGAAATAAAGTCATCCTCTTGAATCAAATTGCATAACTCTTTTGAGTTTGACTCAAACTTTCTCAGATTAAATCCACCTTCTTTTAAACATGATTTGGATTTTTTATAGAATCTAAGTCCTTCAGCAACAGAATCAGTACTTGTATTTAAATCATCTACATGAAGTGATTGAATAAATTTTTTAACAAACTCAGGATCGCTTTTTAGATAACGTTCTGCATGAGTTAGAAGTGTTGCAGACAATAAAAAGGGAGAAGATGTGACACCGAACAAAACTCTGCATAAACGATATGTACTTAATGCAGCTGAATTCAATTTAGTGTTATTTAAATCAAACAAGTCATCATACCATATAAAACGTACAAAGTCACGGTGTTTTTTAGCCAATGATATGTTTAAAAATGCCTTTTCAATATCTGCAATCAAGGCAATTCGCTTTGAACGAAAACGTAATAACACTCCAAATAAAGTAGCTGTAAGAGATGGTCCAGAAAACAAACACTCATTCAATGAGGGACCAGATATAGAAGAACTTGCATCGAAGACAATTCGAATTCTTGAAGTTTGTTTATCATTACGAATAACTGGACGATGGGGTAAATAGTGAACATCACCAATATTGCTTTCAAATTTGGACACTCTTTCAATAATGCCCTTTGACAATTGATCTTTAATAATATCATTGTAAGATGTAAATAAATTTGAATCTTTCATAAACTTTTTTTCTAATGCCAAAAACCTACTCTTGCTTAAATTGTAATTATCACCTAACACCGGATGATCTGATTTAAATGGTAACTCAACTTCGTACATTTGGCCATCAAACTTTATATTATTTTTAAACTGATCACATATGACTCATCAATTACATTAAACTTTGTATCGTCCTATAATGAATTAAGCTCCTTTTTAATTGCTAATTGGCTATTGACAAATTCAGAGTCTATTTTTAAAACATGTGTTGATAAAACAGTTGAATTATCTACCCTATCCCTTTCAACAATCATAGGTCCACTAACAATGTATCCCACTTTTGATTTAATAGCTACTGGACCACTAATTCCTCTAATGACTTGATTTTCTATAAATTTCCAATAAAAATTAGCTCCAACCAATATATCAACAGATAAAGTATCATTTAATTTATTATCATCAGCTAACCTTAGCCCTCTCAAATGGCTATAGTTACTAGAAGCAATACCAATGTGCTGTCCATTTAAAGGAGAGCAAATGTCTTTAACAAAGCATTCTATGACAATGTTATAACCATAAATACTTTTGACACACAACCTAACTCTGTCTAAGACCTCTGAAATGCTACCATGTCCAAAAGTCTTGATATGGATTTCTTTTTTGCACAATGGTTTTAATTTAAGTTTGGCACATGCTGATGTAGAAATATAGCTGAGCTGCGAACAATTATCAAACAAGAGTCGACAGGTTGCAGATTGGGAATGGTCTTCATTTTCAACCAATACTAATGCAGTTTGCAGCAAAACAGCTTCAGTTTGAAGTAAAGAAGCACTGGCAACCGAGGTTAAATTTGCATTTTGTTTTTCATTGTTAGATTTTGCATGATCCTTTCGATTGTCATGATCACAAATTTAAATATGATGTAAACCACCACATTTAAAACATTTAAAGGAAGAAGGGCATTGATGACTAAAATGTCCATCACAAAGGCAACGAAAGCATCGCCTTTTCTCACTCAAAATCTTCTTTCGAGCTGTAACATTTGTAATAACTTGACATTGATGTGACTTGTGGTTATTATTGCAGAAAATACATGAAAGTTGAGTAGCAGTAGAATTATTTTTATTAAAGGGTATATTATTAACATGATAATTATTTCTTTCAAAATAGGTTGATCGCCTTTTATTTGATACTCCAGTAGAATGAAAAGTACTGGCTGTGAATGGTAAACTAGAAGGTTCTGAAGAATTGCTACTCTGTTCACGTGCTCTTAACTCAGATTTTAGTACATCAAGCACATTTCTTATTTCCCAAGTTTCATTATCATTTAATTTACGACTGATAATTAGGTTAAGTTCATCAGGTAATTTCTCGAGTAATACTGGGATCAACAGAGGACCATACATTGAGGAATTAATTCCAAGATTTTCTAAACTACGAACCTGGATTTCAATCATATCTAAAATTCTTCTTAAAGAATTGACATTTTTTATGTTGATTACACGCTCCAGAGATAAAAGCTTTTTCATGTGAGAAGATATCAATGTTTGTTTATTTGAAAAACGATCTTTCAAAATATCTAATGCAATTACATAATTATCATTGGAAAGTGATAATCCTTTAATTGCAGATAATGCTTGGCCTTGGACTAAGTTTCGTAAATATGTCATTTTTTGAATATTAGACAGTTCTTCATTTTGGTTTATAGCACAGTTAAAGTTTTCAAAAAATGAATGCCAATTTTCTGCTTTGCCATCAAATGGTTCAAGGTTTAATGCAGGAAGTTTAACCACCTTGTTAGTTTTAAATGTAGTAACGGAACTGGATTCATTACTTTTTGAATCAAACTGTTTTAAGAAAGTATTAATTTTCAAAATCTCACGTTTATAGTTAAGTGTAAATTGAGTAGCATTGTCATCATCAAGTTGTAACTCATCAACATCTTCAATTAAAACAGAAATCTCTTCATCTAACATTTTGATTTTTTCAAACTTATCTGCAGCAGTATCTCGTAATGTTATAAGTTCATTTGAAACTTCTATGTGATTATCAGCTCTTATAAGTTCATTAGTTTGATTAAATATTTTCATAACTGAATTTATGTTCATTGTACGAACTCTGCGTTTAGTAGAAAGATTGGACATGGTGCAAATCTAGAATCTCACAGAGTAATATTTTTTTAAAAAATATGGGAATAATGATATTAATGAGTTTATACACAACTCTTTAAGATGAATGCAAGTGTTGATAGTAGTTAAGATGAAATATGTTAGACAAACAATAAGATAAAAATAAATCTCAAATGATTGTACTAAAGAATAATGATAACAATTAAAATCTGCACGTATAATGAAATTTCCTTTTAGTCAATGTAAAGCACATTAGGACTGCCTACCAGCAACCACATTAACTTAAATGTTTTTAATGAAAGCAAGTCCAAAATAGCAGAAAATTTTAAATTATTTTAAAATTCAGACCAATTTAAAATGCACTTCGAATAATTACAGTACTTGTCTTTCGAAATATAATTACTCCAAATAGAGACAACGATTTAACATTAAAATATTACAGAAGAAAAATAATAACAACTTAGCTGCAAGTATCTGGAAATATCTTTAGCATCCAACTGAATAAAATTTCAGGATAATCACTACTGTAACAAGCTTAAATCACAAAGAAAACTCCGTGGGCTCCATGTTTAACTACCTTTTACAATAAGCAGTTAAGTACGAATAAAAATGACAGCTCTTGATCAAGAAGTTAATGTAATATATATAACAAAATCATTACAAATATCGCATGCTTTCGCTTCCCTATAATACAAGAAGCTGTTGCAAGAAACGCATTCTTCAAAAACAAAAAGCCATCACAAATAGTTTGTTGCATTAATAAGTAATGCAACACAACCAATTTGCTACTGGAAAATGTCCGGTCAGCTGTCCGCACCAAGAAAAGATTTGCCGACGTGTCATTTTTCCTTCAGGAACTTTAGGTATGTTGTCACGTTTCCAACGGACTTGGTTGCATTGTTTGTACACTCGCAATCCAAGCACACGACCACCGACGAGTTTTTCTGGCAACTTAGAATCCAAGCCATACTTTTCAATGAGTTCTCGAACTCTGCAACTTGACACTATGTTATTATTGACAATGATATCATCAATAAATGAGTCCGTCCCAGCCTCGACAACTTTGTCTAAGGATAATACCTTTTTTAAAATTTTAGTCATTATTCTGGGCGCCACATTTAAACCAAAACCCAATCTTGTTAGACAGTAACGCTGCCCTTCATATTCCTCGACTTGATATTTCCACAGTGCTTCGTCGACACGAATCTGCAGATACGCTTTCTTTAAATCGATTATTTCAAGATTTTCTCCCAACTTTCTCCAGTTGCGAAGTTTGGTACTACAAACGTCGCCATCTGCAGTATGACTGGACACAAATTGATTCAGCTCCCGGTAGTCCATCACCGGACGTACTTTTAATTTGTTTCGTTGAATTACTGCCATCAACGGAATGATGCCATTACATCTCCCTTCAAATGGTTTCAGCCATCCCTGTGCTATCCATTCACTTATTTCCTTTGCATAATCATTTTTAGCGTCATCAGAGATATGATAGTTTGGAATTTTGTTTGTCAAAGTTGGTGGTTCTATTAGCCACTTCCAAGACACGCTCCAGCTGCCATTTTTGAATTCTGCTACGAAGTCTTTATCAATCAGCTTTTGAATAGTAGGCGAGGATACTTCATTCGTTTTTTCTTGAGAGACTGCAGTAGCACTGATAGTTAGTTTTTCCACATTGAAGTTTATGGTTTCGCCGTCTCTCCCAACTTGGACACCTCCAAGCCGTTGTATTGCGTCCATACCAAGTAGCATTTGATATTCGGGGACAATATTGGCAACCAGGCATTCCAAATCGATGGTAGTGTTATTTATAGAAAGATTAACAACAATCTTGTGTTTTACTTCAATTGACTTTCCATTCATCATCACGACCTTTTGTCTTGCGTGTTTGACATTTTTTGCGTTTACGATATCCCGACTTAAAATTGATTTGGAGCATCCAGTATCCAACAATGCTTTTTTTTTTCTTCCATCGACATAAACGTAGAGAGTTGGTGGTTTTATATTTCGTGGGAAGCCGCTCGCGCATAGACGGGTGGCTTCCCTTCCAGGTTTTTTGAGTTCGTACACTTTTTGTAACAGTTCAGGGCCAGGTGGTTGTCCATTCCACACACAAAACACTTCTTCTTCTCAATTCCTTCGCTGCAATTTCGACTGATATGTCCCTCCTCACCGCATCGGTAGCAAGTCATGGTCTTTTTTCCGCTTCCTTGAGGAACCTTTCTTGGACCAATAGCACCAAGATTCACGCGACTAACAAAACACGATTCTTTACAACGCAAGATTACCAAATTTCTTGCTTTTTCAGCGATCTGGTGCAGCGACATTGTTGATATCGTGTAATTGAATTGCGTGAAGAAACTATTTACGGCGGATTTGATTGACGTAGTTTATTTGATATATTGTAAATATAGTTTAAGCGGTTTATTTTATGAGCATATTTGAGGTTCTTTGTATAGTATAAATTGAAGGAAAACTTTTTGTAAAGGGAATTTTTAAGGAGAAGAGAAAATGTAGAACTGAAACGTTGTGTTCGCTGCGAGAAAACAACAAGCTAACCGGGCACATGATGGAGCCATCTTCGAATAATTAGAACATCTTTGAAAAATACGATGGTATATCCGATGCCGCAATTTGGTCGCAGCGAACCAAAGTTGTTGCAGAGAAGCAACGCGTTGAGTTGACAGTGCTCTTTCCAGTTTTGTTGCGAAGTAATACTTAGTCTTCGATTGTTTGTGAGTAGAAGATAAGAAGGATGTGAAGAGAATCGAAGATGTCTTTATTTATCGAGTTTTTCCTTCGGATGCCTACGTGGCATGAGTTGTGTACGAAGCAGAAGATGAGAGATGAGGAACAAATGGATGTCTCTTTTGCTGATCTAAAACGTTTCTCGTGTTTGGCAGAGTAGCCTGACGAGAGGGTGCGACTGGCGTTGTAGTTGGATTGCCAGAAGCGGTATTTGAGATTTGGATCCGCAAAAGAAACAATTGATGTGATGTTCCGCAAAGCAAGAGTTGCTTTGAATTAATTGTGATCCCGAAGGATCAAGGAGGAGTGTAATTGAATTGCGTGAAGAAACTATTTACGGCGGATTTGATTGACGTAGTTTATTTGATATGTTGTAAATATAGTTTAAGCGGTTTATTTTATGAGCATATTTGAGGTTCTTTGTATAGTATAAATTGAAGGAAAACTTTTTGTAAAGGGAATTTTTAAGGAGAAGAGAAAATGTAGAACTGAAACGTTGTGTTCGCTGCGAGAAAACAACATATCGAGAGTGCTGTTTGGAGCTATTTTCTTGCTTTGTCAGGTAATCCGAGAATAAATGCGCACCTTATCCACTCTTCGCTTACGTGAGACGATATTAGCTTGCTCAGCCTTGTTAATTCTGCGAGATATACGTCAACGGACTCGTTTTCCTTAAGACGGCGATTTACAAACTCTTCGTATGCTGTTAGCGGAGAAGCAGAGAAGGCAGTAGTCAGTGCATTTTTCACTTCATTGTAGTCTTCTTTTATCTCATCACTGAGTCCTTGATAAACGGCAAACGCCCCGCCAGAAAGAAATAAGGGGAGCACCACATTCAGCTCGTCAACTTTTTGAAGTTTTGCTACCAGTTCCAACTTCTGTATCCATTCTGAAAATTCACCCGAACCATCGTACTGCGACACCAAATCCGCGAACTTTATAATAATGCTCATTGCCGAAATAGCTTGCAATATTAAGACAACTAAATTCTATATTTGTTGCATATTTTCGCATCCTGTTCATCCGCTTTTACAATTTATATATCATTTCTAAATTCATTGTGCACAATGAATTATGCACAACGAGCCATATATAGTCATTGAACTACATATTCATTGTGCACAATGAATTACACAATGACGCAACTACAATTTTCAAATTTTTTAGATTTTAGCCAACCCTAATATATAAATGTGTATGTGTGTGTGTGTGTGTGTGTACAGTTACGGAAAAAAGTATTTAGACAAACTATTTTTAGATATAGTTCTATATCAAATGAAGGAAACCTCATACAGTTAAATACTTTTTTGTAGCACTTGAATATCTATCCAAGCGTACCATCAAACATTTACTACATTTGTTAAATGTCTCTTTTGATAAGAAAAAGTAGAATGACTATGGGAAATTCGGACAGTTACTTTCTGAAAATTTTTGGTCAAGATCTTCAATAAAGTTTACAATGTAAGATTATATAAGTATATATAGAAATTATGTTTTTTATCATTTTTACTGATATCTATATCAGTAAAAGTCATAAAAATCATGATTTCTATTTTTGTAACATTTAGAATCCATTGACGATCGTTACTATGATGAAAAGTAAAGAATTGACTGAAGTTGCTAGGAAATAGACTGAAGTGCTCCCACAAGAACGCAAAATGGTTCGAGAAATAGCACAACAACTTGGTATGCTCAAATTAACTGTTCAAGATACTCAGGGGAGAACTTAAAATCATGGAGTACTCAAAAGTTTGCAAAGATCTAGACAAAAACGAAAAACAACTCCAGGTATCGATCGAAAAATTCTCCCCTTAGGTAAAAAATTCTGTGAAAAAAAATGCAACAGATATTGCGAACCAACTCAGAGAACTCGAGTTAGTCAATATAAGTCCTTGAACTGCTGCATGAGCATAATTTCCATCGTGGAGCACTTGCCAAAAAACCGTTACTAATTAAACGACATATTGCAAAGAGGCTTGCGTTTGCAAAGAAGATCAAAGCAAGACCGTTGATGATTGGAAGAAGGTATTATGGTTGGACGAAATAAAAATTTGACTTATTGTTTCAGATGGTAGACGTTGAGCATGAAGAAGACCAGGTGAATTAATGCAACAAAAGCATGTTAAGCAAACAATAAAGCATAACAAGTATGTCATGGCATGGGGATGTTCCAGCTGAAATGGTGTGGGTCGAATTCATGTAATAGAGGATACATTGAATTCTCTTAAATATATTAGAATACTTTCAAATCATATGCTAATATCTGCTCGAGAGTTATTCGATGGAGACTTCATTTTCGAGCAAGATGGTGATTCAAAAAATACGGCAAAAAATACCAAAGCTTGTCTCCAAAGCAGAAATATTGAGGTGTTAGATTGGCCAGCACAAAGTCCAGACTTGAATCCTATAGAAATCCTATGGAAAGTACTTAAGGAAGAAACTAGTAAGCTTATATTGACGTAAATAGACGATATCGAAACACCCAGAAAATGCAGAAGTTCTATTGATATAACGAGGTCTAACAGCCTGGTTGAGTCAATGCCTAAGAGAATCGACGAAGTATTAACTAATAAAGAAGGATGGACTAAACATTTAAGAAATTAATGACGACAATGAAAAAAAAAAAAATTTGTTAGAATACTTTTCCTCAATCATTTCAGTTTTTCTTACCGAAAGAGAAATTTGCCTAATTCAGTAAATGTTTGATGGTACACTTAGATAGAGCTACAAAAATATATATAACAGTATGAGATTTCCTTTATCTAATATAGAACTATGTCTAAAATCATTTTGTCCGGATAACATGAGTTTTTTCTGTAACTATATAAATATAAATTATCATAAATATAACCTTTTTCAGTCAAAACTTTATTACATATCATTTGCGCGTTCTTTATTCGTTTTCTAGTTATCTGATAGCATTATGTCTCATTTTTCGTTTTCTACAGTTTCTATTGTTAGTTTTGACATGCTGTCAAGTGAATTTCTCATCTTTAATATTCTGTGAACATTTCAAATGGTGGAGAACACAGTTATATTTCAGTTAAAACCTCAACGTAAGAGCTTAACTCTAATGAAAACATGTGAGAAGTTTTCACACGTTAATGACGAAGTTTTGTTAACAAAACGACTTAAATCAGCACAATAAGTAAAATAACAAATATAGCAATCATAAACCTAAAAAGTTTCATTTGCACAAAGTAAATGAGATCAAATAATATTTTAACTCATAAAAAAAATCAATTTTAATTGAAAATTAATTAAAATTAAATAGATTTTTTTTTTTAAAATCAAAAATTCAAAGCAACAATTTTAATCAAGTATAATCAACTTTTTCATACTAATTGCACTCCAAATAATATGCAAAAAGTTTAAAGTGACGTTAAATATTATACCTTAACCACATTTGTGTATTTTTTCAACTTTCTATAAAATACTTGATTTGTGATAAAAATGATCACAAAGTGTTTGAAAGTCCCTAAAACCAAACGTTATAAAAAAAGTTGATAAAAATTTGGTTGAACGAGAACTGCAATGTTGCAAGCCTATAGCCTTGTGAAAAGAGACAATCAAACACTTAAGAAAGCAATCAAGGTCTTAAAAAAAATGTTGAAAATTGGGTGTCATTTTTAGATGGAATCTTTTTGCTCCACGTGTTAAAGAGCATGATTCAATCGGGTATTCTCAATTTCTCCTTATGCTTAACCAACAACCCTGCCTTCCAATCGATTTAAAATACACAGATGGACTCAATGATGATGAATGCTATCCTGTATATGATAAAGAGGTTTTATAAAAAGCTTTAGAAATGAAAAGAGGATTGAGGAAAAAGCCATGAACAACATTATTTGTTCATAAAACAAACAAAATTTAGACTATGACAGAAAGCATGCAACAGCATAAAAATATTGTGTTGTTCAGAAAGTACTTTTAAGAAATCTTAAAAGAGATGATAGGGAATGTGCAAAAATGACTTTTTCGTGGCTAGGTTCATATGAGTTCTTGATATTTCATCAAATTCTACATGCTTATTAAGGAACAGTATAGGGAATAACACATTGCAAAAAAAAATACTCTTTACATCATCTTAAGCCATTTGTTGAACAGAAAAATAATTCAAAAATGTCATAATTATCTTCAGAATGTGGTAATAAAGATGAATTTCAACTGCGCCTCAGCTCAATGAAACATCACTGCTTAGATATTTGCTAGAAAATTGCTGAATAACTTGCTCTCAAAATATTTTTTATGCCAGATTTTATTGATGGAAAAGAACTTAATGTACCTTTGAAAATGGATGCATGCAAAGTTGATGGAAACTGTTTTTTTCAAGCAATTTCGTTTTTGCTGTCAGGTTCACAATATCAACATGTATGTGTTCGCGATCTGGTTGTGAAACACATGATAATAGAACCTTGCTCCAGTCACTTATCAGGGTATTTTGGTGATGATGTGGAAAGTTATCTCACCAAAAGTGGTATGGCCACAGATGGTAAATGGGGTACAGATATAGAGATCCTTGGTTCTGCAAATCTTATTGGAATTGATATAGCTGTGTGGTTGTTTACAAGACAGAAACTAACATGGCTAAATAAAATGTTGTTGGTTCCATGTTATTTTCCAAGTATATAAAGTCCTATTGGAGTTATATCTGAACCCGTTCGTTAGATATATACGTTAATAATTTATGGCCTTCAGTTAATGGTAAACTTAAGTGATATGTGTTCCTAAAGGTAAAATCTTCTAATTCTAAGAATAAAGGAAAATGCACAACTTTACGTAAAAAAGTGAATTAAAATCTAACCTGGAAAGTAAACTATCAATTAAATATCTATGCATTAAATAATAAAAGTTTCATAGGAAGAAAAATTGAAGTATCCTTAATTTTATAAAACAAATATTTTTACCCGCTCCTCCCACAAACTTTAACATTTCTGCTTAACATTTCTGTTTTTTATATTATGAAATAAGCAATTAATATTGTCGTAGTAATAAAATAAGAAATCGAGCAATAAAAAAAAAAAAACATTTTGCTTTTGAACTGCATCTTTAAACATGAAGCTGTAATTCTCTTGTTATTGATGATACTTTTTTGCTTTTTATGGATTAACATTTCAAGAAAAGTATGAGTTTATTTTCAAGGAGCAAATTAACAAATTTTTTATTGAAGTTTTAATTTTCTCTTAAGCTGATGCGTATTGTGCTTTCAAAAAAAAACAAATTTTATTTCTAAAATCGAGAATTCTAATTACTGCCAATGCCAAATAAGTGTATAGTGACGTAATGTACCACGATCCTATGTAAGTGTGCAATTGTATACCATATCCGACCGTAAAGTTCGTAACTTGAGTGGTCCGAACCACAACTCAGAGCAAAAACAAATTACTCGGGAAAAAAACTTATTTTATATAAATGAGTAAAAATAAATTTCAAAAAGACCTATTTAAAGTGCGTGTAATTGTTAGCAGCGGTTTCCTCAACTCTAGGTATGAACTCAACTCACGTCTTCTTAACATACTCTAGCAACATATTGTTCAACTCTCTAGTGGTGGAAACCTTCAGAGCCTCAATGCCATTGTGATGCTTGCTGCAGTCCTTACTCTCAACACACTCTAAAATCAAATGAATTAAGATCTGCGGATGAAGGTATGGCATGACTATTATCACTTATCCATGGGCCAGAAATCTGGCATCTTGTCTTCTACCAGAGGCATGACTATGCCATTAGAGGCAATAAAGCCAAAAATCATCACAAACTTGTACTTTTGGTCCGAAACATTTACCTAGTATTCTCTGGTAACTCATTGACATTCAGGAGGATTATGTAGAGTTTAATTCAATATGAGTTTGGTGAATTTAAATGATCCAAGAATATGCTTAGTAAAATGTTTATATTTGGGCAAATATTTTTTGAGCAAAACTCTGCTAAAATCCAAAATAGAATTTCTATTTGGATGCGAACACTCAATTGAATACTAAACGTGTGAGTTTTACCATTCAACTTGTGTGCAGTAAAAAAGCCTTAAAAACGCGTCGTAAATGATTTCAATTTTTTTCAAGTATTCCTGTTTCTCATGAATTAGTTTATCAGTTCTAAAATTATATATCCATCTCGGTTATCCATCTTGGACACCAAATGGACAGTAAAGAGTTTTTCATCGGATGTGAGCATTGTGTGAGGTCCTTTCTTGAGGTAATCGAGGATTTTCTTACGCCTAAAAAGTCTCTTTTCTTTGGCAGCCTTTTAAATTAAAATTTAGATTAAAAGTAACCCTTTAATAGTAAATAATTTCCCTTTGACTCATTTTCATTTTAAACTAGAAAATACTCCTCACAGTGGCTGCAGCTCCTAAAATTGTTGTATACAAAAAGAAGACACATTCTGCTAAGTTTGAGGTGGTTTTAACAGAACAAAAAGTAAATATTTTACTTTGATTACAAATTTCAAGCTTCAGGAATCCTATGCCACTTATTTTAAACTGCCCTTTAAAGACAAACTGGGAGGGAGGGAGGGCGCCTCTTTTCTCATGAAACAGCTGCAAAAAAAAATGTAAAAG
This sequence comes from Hydra viridissima, assembly GCF_058129835.1. Classification (NCBI taxonomy): domain Eukaryota; kingdom Metazoa; phylum Cnidaria; class Hydrozoa; order Anthoathecata; family Hydridae; genus Hydra; species Hydra viridissima. Next base: position 24,758,022 of record NW_028324300.1, on the reverse strand, counting down.
GTAAGAAGATACAATACATCTTTTAAGTTTAAACCAAGTTTTTATTGTGAAAATCTCGGGATGTTGTGCATTCTTTTTGAAGAGCATGATAAGCATGTTGTAATAATATCTCATTAAGAAAAGTATTATGTATAAATTATAGTGAAATATAAAAAATGTACTGGGGCAAACAATATTATTAAAAGCAAAAAGAGACATTCTATAGCCTACCTCCTTACAGTATTCTTGGGTAACCACATAAGATTGCGTAAATGCCTGAATGTCATCTTTGTATTTGGGATCCAAACAGTTTCTAAATGTTCCTTTATCTACCATGCGGAACTTTCGCGTGGGTTCTAATAGAGGTAGCAGCTCTACTAAAACAGATTGTTCAGCTCATCGCACTGTTCTAGTATCTGTTTTAAAGTATTTCCTTCAAAAGCTCCACTATGATATCCTTTTCTTATAAATCCTAAGCTTGAAACCCACATCTCAAACTCGGGCCACAGTTGGTTAGAAATGATGACATGATTTACAAGGCCCATCAGCATGTGAAGTTCTGCCAAAGATATAACATCTAACATCAACTTGGATTTGTCTTCTTCCTTGATCAAGCATGGCTTCATAACATTCTAAGTAAAAATAATATTTATTAAAAACTGTTAAAATGTAGAACTTTTTAAGGCAAAACTTTGTAAAGATCTTCATTTATGTTCATTAAAGTCACCTTGAAGTCCTGTATTCTTTTGTGTGGCAATCCAGCCTCGTAATACAGTGTATACCAATCATCTAAAGTTCTGAGATCTCCAGTAGCAATAGTAGACGTACCTTCACACCAGGCACAGGAATATTTTTTCTCCGTGAACCTAAAATAATTTATGTAAGGCTCCTGAATTACATTTTATCAAGTAATACATGTGTATGTGTTCAAGTAATGTAAAAAGTATAAATTTGGATTATAATATATAATACCGAAATTCCCAACAATATGTTGATGATTTTCATATCTGATGCAAGAGAATATTTACATTTATGCAGATTTAGGCTCCCGACAATCTGCAATAGGTTGTTATGGGTTTTTTGTAAGTTATCTGCATATGCAAGAGCGAGAGCCCAATAATCCCAGATTTAGGCTTTGTCCCTCATGTCATCCTCTCTCTCTTGTTCAGGGTCAAATACATTACAGATTACTTTCAATGAACCTCCACCTAAATTGAACATGCAATTTAGGGATTATTTTACTAAATATTTGGTTTAAAGAATGGTCAACTTATATTAATGTCCCTCAATTTTAACTAATCAACTCCAAATCTTACAAAGGTCTAGTGGTATTTTTGACCTTTGAAATCCATGACGAAGTTGAGAAACTCTGTAAAGTCTTCAACATAAGCAAGGTCTCTTGCTACCTTTGTAGGCCTATGTTTATCTTCTCTTCAGCTTGAATAGCCTTGACAGCATAAAAATCTGATAGGATCTTGCTCCTCTCATCTAGTTTTGCTTCCATGAATGATTCAAATTTTTTACCGCATTTTCGAAGCCCCTTTAACATTAGCTTATTTCATATATTGACTAAGTGCTAGTTTGTTCATAAGGGGCTGGATCTCTTCAAATTTCACTTTTCTGGTTTGTTCACTTGGTTTTCCAAGGATTACAGGAATTAATGATCCACCTGTAATAAAATTTATTAATTCATACCTACATATTTAAAAATGACTGCTACTGAAAATACAAAAAGTCTCATTTTACATTTTATTTATAGTATAATAAATAACCTAACCTGTTGAAATATTGATCTCTTTGCCAAGGTTTGTCTGTGAAGATGCATAAATGTTTTTGAGGAGAATTAAAGTAACTTGCTGTTGTACCTTTGATGATCTGCTGCCTAGCAGGCTTGAAACATTTACCATTTCCTGTCCAGGAGAACATTTGTGGGGTATACCTTTACTACGATTGCAAAAGCAGTTAGGACATAGAAGAAGAGGTTTTTCTGATTTTGACTTTTCAATTCTAGTTTTCAATTTAATTCTTTGGTTTTCCTTAACATCTTACGATCCATGGATTTTGCCATACCACAGACTGTACACTATATGCTACAATCTCTTCCAGACTTGAAAAGCATTAGATCCCCTTGCTTCCAGTTTTCAATAACATTTATTGGAATAGGATTATTGGAAGCCAGCTTGTACATGTATGATTTGCAAGATGAACAAATTCCTAAGTAGAATAAAACTGCTGTTATGGATTCAGAATAAACATCTATTTTTAAAAAAGAATATTGCTGTGAGTGAGCAATAAGACACTTTTTCTTTTTATAAAATACTTCGTTCAATATACTGTCAAAAGACAATATTGAATTGATAATAATACTGAACATCTTGTACAGAAAATGTTCAATATAAGTTATACCTGTTGGATACTCAAACATATATTTGGAATAACTGGGATTGATATGATCTTTGATCAATTTTTCCAGTTTCAGGTTGATGGGTATACATTTTATATCTTTGAGGTAGCAGCAGGCACAAACTAGCGGATATTTAAGGCACATAAATATGTGTTATTACATATTTAAGTTCAGAAAGTGAACATAAGAAGTCAGTACAAACTGGATTTATTCCAGTGTGTGCATTTATATATATATATTTATATATATATATATATATATATATATATATATATATATATATATATAGAGAGAGAGAGAGAGAGAGAGAGAGAGAGAGAGAGAGAGAGAGAGAGAGAGAGAGAGAGAGAGGACTAGTTATGCATTATAGCTACAATTATTGGTATAGAATGGGAAACAGATTGCAATTTTTTGCTTTTTAACTAAAATGTTGTAGTCTTGCAATATTTAACAAAAAATAGTAATAAACGTTGTATTATTAAGTATACTTTTGATTTAAATACTAATTAAAGAAGTTAAACCATTAAAAATCCTAAAAAATAAGGAATTTTTTTTTAAATTTTAAAAATAAGTTTTCTCAATAAGGGACACTCATTAAATTGTTTTAAAGTTAGATCCTTAAAACATATGGTATTAGTAACCTAAATCCATTGAAACTTCCGGGGTCACATCATTTTATACCTAAAATCTATATTTGTGAACTGTGTGTTCTCCAACATCTTGAAGTTCAAATTACGAAACTATTCACAAATAGCATTTTTACGATATGACGATATCTTTGAAACTATCCGTTCTTATGAAAAAGTAAACGTCCATCAAAGGATGGAGCCCGAAGCTTAAGTTCAGTTCTTATGATATGTACTTCCAGTTGCTCAGCATTTCCATGCAATGAAAAACGTCTTAAAGGAAATGGAAGATCTCATTTTCACGGTAGTTGCTCGAAATCAGCTCTAATGAATCCAAAAGTATTTGTCAAAGTTTGAATGCGTTTTGTTGCCATCTTTTTGCTGAAACTTCATACAATCATTCATGAAACCACTCTCGTTGTTTAAGTACGGGATGCTACAGTTGATGTAGTAAGAGATAATGTTAATTGTCTGATAAAACAAATTCAACTTATTCGTAAAATGTGGCACACAATTTTACCGGAAGCATGATTTCGTCTGATGAGGATATTTCGTCTGATTCTCTCTCAGCAGACATTTATCAACCCAATTTTAGACAGAACATCACTAAAAAGTGAAAGCCTTCACTAATATTATTGACTCAATTCTGTGTATCGGTTTAAACATTTGAGACATATCTGCACCTTATTTGGATTCCTAGGGCAACTTAATACTCTGAGTAATGAAGACCTTTTCTCTGTTGTCCATAGGTTTTGTGAAAGAAAACTCCAAACAAATTTCAAAGGAATTGTTTGAGGATCAAATCTTTCTGAAACAGACTTCAAATTAGCCTGCAAGCTTCACTATTTGTTTGTGGAGATGTTTCTACTTTGATTCCTCTCAACCTTCCCAAACGTCTGTGTTGGATTGCGCATATTTCTTAATTTACCTGTATCTAAGGCTACAGCTAAATGCTCTATCAGCGCACAGTGGAGTATTCATACGAAAAAGTTGATCAAAAGCCGATTTTCAAAATTTTGTCAAAATCTTCTTTTATTGGTGCATTGTTAAAGCTTAATAAAGGTTGCATCCCTAAATGGTCATTTCGGTTACCCCTCTCCCCTCCACCTTATAGGGGCAGCTTTAAAAATCGAGTAATCGTAATAATGAGTTCAATTGTTTTTCAACGTTCCTGTTGACGAGCATTATTACAATTCGTTTTTTGAGTTTGTGGTTAGTGACAAATTTTAAAAATCATAATGGATTTTGAAAAAGATGGTAAGCTCATACTTTTGGTATATTTATTTTCTCTATTTTATATGTTACTGTCACATTTCTCATCAATTATATTTGATGTAAAAAATTTAACTTTTTTTTTTGGTATACACGATGTTAAAAAGTGTTTTTGAATGCCAATTAAGCCTTATTAAGCTACGAGCTTGTGCTTCACGTTCTATTTACCATTAAAAAAAAAAAAAAAAGTTGCGCATTTACGCGCCCAAAAATTTTTTTGCTTTTTTAAGTCAATAAGGCAAAAACATTTTTTTTGTTATTAAAAATATTATTTAAATTAATTCATATTTTTTTTGTAGAATCTCAAGCTATCACAATAGAGATTACAAGACAATCACTTCATGAAGTCTTTGAGCAAAGTTCCGAGAAAAAAATTGATGGCAAATTTTTGTTTTTGTTATAACACCTTAAAAACATAACCAAATACCCTGCAAAGGAAGAAAGTGCACTAAAAAATATTTTTTCACCTTTAAGTTCCAACTTAAACAAAAATGGGAAGACGCTAGCCGTATAAGTGAGCGATTTTTAAAAAAAATAACGAACAATTGCTCAATACCACCATAGCTCTACCAGCATAGACGGTTGCAAAGCCCAGCAGACCATCAAAAGAATTTTGTGAATCGAGTTCACCAACGAGAAGGCGAAAAACAAAGGTTTTTAGGGAACATATACCTTGTGAGCAGTTGATGTATGCTACTCAAATGAGTCAAAGTGCTGCAGAGAACAAAAGTTTCAAAACAGCGACGATAGCGATGCTAACAAATTTCGAACTTCTTTTTTGCCCCTGAGGTTGATATGCCATATTGGTAACCAAAAGAAGGTGCTTTGACAAAACCCAGCATTATCATATACAAGGTATTGCCAACCAACATGAATACGTTTTATTTGTGAGAGCAAAGACGTAACGAATAATGAAACTGAATACGTAGAGAAGCAAATAAAAGGTTTGAGAAAAAGTGAAATAATAAACGGTTTTGGTGGTAATTTACAAATAAAGCATATATTTCTTTTTACTATGATTGATGGAAAAGTTTGAAACGCTGCTACAAATACGACAACAACAATGAGATGTTGTATATGTGGGCAAACTTCAAAAGATTTTAATGTCTTGAATAAAAAAACGACAGAAAGCCGTGAAACACTGAAATTTGGGCTATCATTACTGCACGCAAGAATCAGAATATTTGAATCCTTGCTGCATATATCATATAAAATACCAATAAAAAAATGGCAAGCAAGAACAAAAGAAGATAACAAAATAGTAGCGGAAACAAAACAAAAAATTCAAAATGCCTATAAAGATGAGTTAGGGCTGTTGGTTGATATTCCTAAGGCTGGATTTAGGAACACTGATGACGGGAATACATCAAGAAGATTTTTCGCCAATCCCCTAACAGCTTCCTGCACACAGGGGTTGATATAACTCTTATAAAAAATGTAATGTCATTTTGGAAGCTATCTCGAGTGGGCATCAAATTAATATTAAAAAAATTGAAAATTTTAAAAATGAGACGGCCGAACTTTATGTCAATTTATATGGGTGGCACCCAATGACGCCGACTATTCATAAAGTTTTGAGACATGGCACCACCATAATTAAACAGGCTATACTGCCTAATGGCCAGCTATCAGAAGAAGTAGCTGAAACCAGAAACAAACATTTCCGCCTTTATCGGCAGAATTATGCGAGATTTTCGCGAGAAAACTGTAATAGAGATATTTAAAAAAACTTCTACTAAATTCGGATCCTTTGTTAAGCAGCATGAGAAAAAGACCCCAGAAAAAAAGAAAACCGATCTCCAGTGAGACAATAGGACTCTTGATGCCGGAAACATTAGAAGACTCACATGCGATGACGATTAACGACATATCAGATTTTGATTTTGATTAAAAATCATTGCATTAACATGTAAAAAAATATTTTGTTTTGGACTAAATATAGGACTATAATAAATTTAAATTATTAATTTCAATCTGTTTGGTTGTCAAATCTTTAGCCCCTTGTAGCGGATCAACCATAGGATTTAATCCTTTAACGAAAAATCATTCATAACAACAGGTACCCAAGGATTAAGTTCAATAATTAAAAATACCAGTAAAGGTTTAGATGCATCTTTCAAGTGTGATTATCCTTTTTAGTATTACATATTTAGTTATTTGCTATTATGTTAAATAGTTTTAAAGTTGTGGATATTTGTAAAGTACGTAAGATGTATAAAAATATGTATTTTTTTGTTTTAATATACAAATCTTTTACATTTTATGTGTGACCAATCATTTTTAATACAATATAATGACCCTAATCTTCTTTTTACTACATATCACATCGATAATAAAACATAAAATAATTTTGTTCAACTTTTCAAGTGAAATACTCCACTGTGCAGCGTACCGAAAAAGGTAGAGAACTTTCACCTTTCAACTAAGTCACAGGAGCATTGGAATGGAGTGGCAATGTTCAATAGTAAATTCCAATCTTGCGTGCAGACAAGATTTTTCATTAACCATAACCAAATTTGCTGCGATAATTGCAATATTTGATAATTTCAAGAAAAGCAGTTCTGTAATTAAATTTGATGTTCAATTATTAGAACTTTTGTTTTTAAACTTAAATATTTAGTATTAAATTGGTGCAAAAACAACGACAGTTTCATTCGTTTAATTTGTTTCTAACAATCAAGAAAAATTGATGTTAAAAATATTAAATTAAACCGTTTATGTTTTCTCTCTTCTTTAAATTAATGAGAAGCTTTTTAGAATGAATATGTTTGAGTTTTGTCCTACGCCCCCTATTATGATTTGATGTGTCCAACCTCATTTCCTTATTTTTCTACGAGGATGAATTAATGGCGTGTTCAAAATCAATAGAAAGCAAATGATGTTCAAGATCATTAAAAAGTAAATGTGCTATTGAAAATTAAAATAGCAAAGACCAAATGAAGTTTAGGAATTAGGGGCTTCAATTACCTCAAAAATCAGTTATGTTTAGTGTTGTGTCAAATATTAATAAGAAATTTCTTTTTTGCTGAAAATCATTGGGCTCAACACAATGCTTTCCTTTCGCTCCGTCCCTTGACAGTGACGGCACCGAAATAGTTTCTCAAAAGATCCATTTTGAAATTTATTAGTGAACCATTATATGACCTTTCGCATTTTTTTTAATAGAAACTTTCAACAAAATCCATGTTTTCAATTTTGTTAAAATCGAGAAACGTTTGAAATTATGATTAAAAAAATTAAAAAATAAAACTGACTTCTTATCTCTCTAAAGTTACAAGCGCAAACTTTTTGGTTACAAAAAGAGTTTGTTTCTGTTAACCAAAAAGATAAAGTCATTGAGTGTATATAAATTTACATTTACAAGTGAAATCCTTAAGTGAGGCTTTTCATTTTAAAATTTAGTTTAATATCATAAGAAAAGTAGTCAGGCTGACTAAAAGAGACCACATGCTTTATTTTTACCTTAAAAAATGAGATTTTTTAATTAAGAATTCTTAATAATAATGTCGCATTTTGTTGCTGTTCTTTTTCCGCGGCTTTCCTTTTTTTTTGTTTTTAACCATGATTTTCGTCTGTCCCTATTCAATCTCAACATATAAACAAAATAAAACCAAAAGGACTTAAAAGACTGTTTAAAAAAAAAAAAAAAGGTACTGATTGCGAATATGATTTGTTTACAAATTTAAGTAAATTGTTTTTTTGCTATCTGTTGATTGGTTAGAAAAGTCGTTAAACGTAAGACATTCTAAATATTTAGGTATTGCAAGTTATATTTGCAAGAGAACCATTACATCTCTGTCAAATATATTTTTCAATCATATTACAAAAGGGGATATTTTTTATAAGAAGGGTACAAGAGATTAACATCAAATTTTGATTTTTGTAGCTATTGCTGTCTGCGTATGGTACACATTGTATGTAAGCTTAATTAATAACTGCTATGTGTATAATCCAAAACAATTCGTTGAAATGAGTGATTAAAAATTCTCTCTGCTAGTTAAAAGTAGGGACTGTCACGCTGGTGCTACAATAAAGTCAAGAAACATCAAAAGATCTTTTTAGCTATTTACAGCCACACATTGAATATTTTTTCTAAAAAACGGACATCGAGTAACAATCTATTTAACAAAAAAATAACAAAAAGTCGCCGAATTTTCTTTTTGAAATTTCTAAAAAAAAAAAACATTTTCTCTCCCCTTAAAGATTTCTTGAAGTAACTTTAATAGAAAACTGAAACATCAGAAACAATTTTTCTAAAATTCCATTATTTTTGAATGCTTACGTTTTTTGTTAACTAAAATCGGAAATACGTCATCTCAAAAAATAACCGAAAAAAACCAAAAAAACACCGACGTCGAGAGACAATCTGATTCACAAAAGAGTTACAAAAAGTCGTAAAAAGAGTGCTTTCAATTTTCTTAAAATAATGACATTTTCTTTTCACTTGAACCCTTCAAATCTTAAGTATAATCAAAGATTTCTTTAAGTAACTTTAATAGAAAACTGGAACATTAGAAACTGTTATGTTAAAATCCCTTTATTTTTGAATGCTTACGTTTTTTTGCTAACTTAATTTGGAATTAATTATTCGCATTATGAACAATTGAATAGTTGATGAGGTTCTTTTTCAGATTCATTTGGTTCCCGGAAATACTGCCAAGTTAGGGAGCGTTTCTGTCGTGCTCCTTTCTCACTTCCTTGAGTAAGGGAGCGCTTCAGTTTTGGGCGGCCATCTAAGTTTACAAATTTTATAAAAATTAGGCAAAATAGTTAATCACATTCAAACAAAATTTAAACAAAACTTTGAATGCTTCCCATAGTCTCTTGATTCTTTGCAACTTTAAGGAATGCTTGAAGGTAATTAGCACCTTGTGAAAAAATTTTCTGGTACTAAGCAAAGAATTTAAAATAACTATATTGAACAATGCATCACATGTTTTTTTGGCTTCGCTTTCATGGGGAGGCAGGTTATCTGTATCTGGAGATAATGTTAGGTTTTTTTTTTCACCTTCACTTCCTTCTTTATTTTCAGTATCAAAATCGTCTACACTTTGCGATGGCAGAGCACTTGACTGGCTAGCAAACATTTTCGAAATGTTTTTCTCCTTTACGAACGCCCGATTTTAATTTCAAATGTTTAAAATTACTTCAAGAAACGGAAAAGGAAACATTTCTGAAAACACCCAATGATGCTTTACAATGGCTTGTGCTGGTTTTGGCCTACCTAGGATTTTTTGTAACAACCAATCAAAGCCGAGCATTTCAAATAAGGATGAGATAGAGTTATTTTTCCAAACGGATGACGTGAATTGCATGAGGAAAATGTATTAAACTTTGTTTAACTGCCAAAAGGCCGAGTGAAAATGTGATTATAGCGATATTATGGTTAAATTCTATTTTCGGTAATTTTTTAGAAATATCAATTATTTTTTAACAAAATGGACCTTTTTCACAGAATAACCGACAGAACCGTTCGGGAATTATTATTTTAACGAGTAATCGGGTTTAACTTTCGGGTACTAATTATTTAAATTACCTGAAAGATTGTGTCGAATAGGTGATGAGGATAGGTGACAGAACCGTTCGGGAATTATTATTTTAACGAGTAATCGGGTTTAACTTTCGGGTACTGATTATTTAAATTACCTGAAAGATTGTGTCGAATAGATGATGAAAAATTTCAACTACCCGATTTTATCGGCGTTATCGGGTAATGTCCGTTCGAGTAATCGGAGTCCGATATAACTATTTTCAGCTTTTATTGGTGTCCGATACCCGTTCGGGTCGGGTCTCGTTCGGTTCCTATCGAGACCCGGACATTCCCTAGTTTAAACTGGTGAAACTAAATAAACAACTTTACAAATTTTTAGTTTTAAAGCATACAAATGTATATATTTTTTTATCATTCTTTTGTTTGTCTATATAAATTTTAAATACAGTTAAGTTAAAAAACGACCAAAATAATAAGTTAAAAAAAACATATTGGTGAGCACTGGAGGAAGTTCAAAAACTTGAAGTTCGAACATGGGAAACATGCCAGTGGCCGCCGTTTTTTATTTTCGAGGGCTATAGTTCCCTTATTTATTATCGGAGTTCATTCGTTTTAAGAGCAATCTTCCCTCAATACGATCAATGGAAACGGCATGTTCTAAATTGATCCAAGTTACATGAAAAATGAAATCAGTCAACATAAATAATTGGGGCTGAAAAAACTTGATTTGAAACAACCGAAAGTTTTTCAAAATAAAATACAAACCTAACATCTTTAATAAAACTAAACTACTTTATTTACAAAAAAATTTTAAACTGCCTTCTTCTAGGCACTTCAGTCACGTGACAGATTCCGTAGACAAAATTTGCGAAGTTTTTTATATATAAAGAAGACTTTTTCAGATTAAATTTAGACCGATTTTTTTAATCTATTATGCCATAGTAAAACGTTTTACGAAAAGTAAAATGATTAATCTTTCATAAAATATCTGCTAGAATTTTCAATATTAGTTTATCTGGCTGTAGGAGCGGTTTCAATTAAGTATTTGTAATTATTTTAGCTTAAAGTTATTTTATTTGCATTCTAGCATCCTTTAAAATAATATGTAACTATTTTTCTTTGTTTTTTTTTTTTTTTGGTTTTGTGATGAATAAATTAGTCTAAAATAACTTTAAAAAAACTAAGTTTTTGCTAATATTCGGGTATTCAGCTTAATTTTTAAATCTAAGTTAAAACCTGCTAAATCCCGTCCTCTTCTTCCTTTCAGTCCGTCTTAATATTGTTTCAAAAATTATTACGGTAACTAATTTGCAAAAACAATACAACAATTTAATTGTATAATACAGTATTTGTATAAAATAAGCCTTATCATAATGAATAATAAAGAATTATATGATTGGTATCTATGCTTGAGTGATAAATCTTTGAAAATGGTTTGCTCGAGTTTCAGAAGCCGATTCTCCAATTTGTTTTCAGTAACTGAAAATAATTTGAGCTTGTACAACAAAATTAAAATTGTTGTAGATAAATTTAAATCGTTAAAAAAAAACAATAAAAGAAGATATATATATATAAGCTGATGCTCTTTAAACCGCCTATTTCGGAAACTAGTTGTGAATTATGCATATCAAGTGAAAAAAATAAAACGAAGGGTAAAAAAAGAAAGTTGAACCAACGAACCTCGAAAAACTGTTTTAAAAAATTGAAACTTGCTTCATCTGGTTGTATAAATAAGTTCAAATCTGCTATTGTTCGTATTAGTAATATGAAAAAAAAATTTACATCTAACGACCCTAGAAGGACATATAAACTATTACATGCAAGTAATAAAGCAAAGATTCATCAATTAAAAAAGAAACAAAATAAGGAAATAAAAGAATTAAAAGATTTTTAAAGTCATTAAAAATCTTAATAAAAGAGTTAAATTTTTGTTAGTTAAGCTTGAAAAAAGTGACAATAAAATTGCACTCCTTCATGAGAAAAAAAGAATTACATGCAAAAAATTGTATTATGTAAAAAGAAGTTTAGCATGGTAGTAAATAAACATGAAAATTTGTCTTCTAACAGTTTAAATAATCCTGAAAAGGATACAGACTTTCCTGACACTAGAGTATTAAACAAAGAAAATAAAGATTTTAATTTAATTTCTCTTCTCCATGATCGCAGAATAATAACATTTCAAAATGGAAGGTATTCTAATGATATAAGAGAAGTTATTATGGAGTTAGTTTCTTTGAATGTCAGCATAAACAAAGTTAATGAAGTTATCACAATTGTTTTAAAAAAACTAGCAAAGATAGATATAGAGAAGCTTCCCTCAATTGGTACAAAATCTCGATTTATGACTGAGGCTTTAGCACTTGCTCAACTTTAAGTTGCAGAAGAAATGATAAACACTGTAGAAATTAATTCAGGCAATTGTCTTCACAGTGACGGTACCACTAAACATCATAGACATTTTCAAAATTTCCAAGTTACTACCACAAATGGAAGTACTTTATCTTTTGGATTATGTGAAATGGCTGGCAGTGATGCAGATTGTACTATTAATGCGTTAACCAAAACATTAGATGATATATGTGACATTTTAGAAAGCAAGGAAAACGATTTTTCTAACCTTTTATGTTCTTTTAAAACTACCATGTCTGATCTTGGGCCAGTTAATCCACTGTTTAATTTAAAGCTTAAAGATATGAGGAAAAAGTTACTGCCTAAAGTTATAAAGAACTGGGAAGGTTTAAAAAAAGGCGAGCAAGCAGATTTCATTGAAATGTCTAATTTTTTTTGTAAATTGCATTTATTATCTAACTTTGCAACAGAAACTGATAAAACAATTAACTCATTTGAAAAGTTAGTTTTAAGTACTAGTTATGAAAATATTTTTGCATTCAATACTGCTGAATCAGGTGCCACTAGATTAATAAGAACTGCATGTAAAGCTTTTCATGTAAGGGGAAGTGATGAAGCTGGAGTTGCTGGGTATTTTAATGCATTTCTTGCTGGTAAAGGACAAAGAAGTGTATGCTTGCACCCTTTGTTGGTAACAGATTTAATATATTATATTATAATGCTGCAGCTTTGTATTTTCATTCAAAAGATATTTTAGAGTTTCTTCAAAATTGGCCAAATCAAAATAATCTTTTACTGGCAGTTAAAGAAGATATTAGCAACAAATTATATTTAGCAGAAGTGCGAGTTCTTGGAATAATTGATAAAATAGTTACAGGTCCACTTTGGCGGATAATTGAATCACAAAAGAGTATTCTTGATATGAATCCATTTTTGTTAACCCTAAAAATGAAACTTTCAGATTTGTGTAAAAATGCATCATCGATTATGATCTCGAAAACACCTATATTCAGTCCAAGTGATGTTAATATTCATAAAGATATTTTGTATGATAAATTATTTGAAGAGACTAATGACACTGATTTAAATATTTTAACACAGCAGACATTAGAAGTAATTTGTCATTCTTTGTTAGTTGTTCTGGAAAGACAATCTGCTGATCAACTTCCTGGAGGTAAATATTGGCATCCTTCTGATAATATAAGTAAGGCTGCAGAGAATGTTCCAACAACAAACAAAGCATCAGAAAGTGGCTTTGCGGTATTGGATCTTTTAATTCGTACAAAGCCAAATGCCAAAATACAAACTATACAAGCTTATACTATGTGGTATAAAAACAAAACACTAGAATGGTTGGATAAAAAGACTTTAGATGAGCGTAACTCATTGCTAAAAAAAGCTTCAACAAACTTTAATAAAATGAAAGTTAAATATAAACAACGTCATTTAGAATTAAAGTTTGAAATGAGTGAAAGGTTGTCTGAAAAGCATAAAGCTAAAAAAAGAGCTGAAGACAAAGCCTTCTTAAAAAAAGCTAAATCGGTTAATGAGTTGTTAAAAATGAGGACGAAGGTGTGGTTGACCTCAAAAGAAGCAGATGATGAATATGTTTTGTTAGTTGACTCATTTAAAAGCAAAAAAATATTAAGAGCACAGTTGGATTTTTTTAGGTATGTTATGGAAGTTAAATGTGAACCTAAATATTTTTACAAAACTAAAATGCATGGTAGTAAGCGAATAAACTTAACAAACTATGAGTTGTTCAGTAATTTACAATCAGTTATTAGAACAAGGACTTTTCCAGAGCCCATTGAGAGAAGAGTTATTCTTATTGAAAGAAAAGAACGAGATATTTTGATTGCAAAAGAGAAAGAAGAGTTAAGTGAAAAATTAAAGAATGCAAGACTGTCTCAATTAGCAAATCAACAAAAAACAAACATCTTGGCTGTCATTCTAAATGATGTTAATTATCTTGTTGGGAAATTTATTCAACATAAAATAATGAAAATCGACGCTAAAAAATACTTTTGGTGTACAGGTGAAGTTCTTCGAGTAAACAAGTCAACTCCTAACTTAAAAAAAACTTTGTTTGATGTGGTCTATGAGACTGAGGAAAATCAAGTATGGACTTTTCCATTGATTGTTGACCTTGAAAAAGGAAAGGTTATACTTTTGTAAAAAGCCTATTTTACAATTTATTTGAAATAATTACTAGTTATATACATTATTAGTAATATTTTATTAGAAATATATTACATATATTATAAATTATATATTATTATTATAAATTAGTCGTATATATTAACCTATAATATTTATATCTATAACGTTTATAGTTGTTATAACTTATCGTATATAGTTATTATATATCATTAGTAATATTATATTATAAATATATTATAAATTATATAATATTATTATAAATTAGTCGTATATATTAATCTATATTATTTATATTGTTTAAATATATATATATATATATATATATATATATATATATATATATATATATATATATATATATATATATATATATATATATATATATATATATGTATATATATATTTATATATGCATATATATATATATATATATATATATATTTATATATATACATATATATATATTTAGATATATATATATATATATATATATATATATATCGTTTATATTGATCTATAATATTTATATTATCGTATCTATAATATTTAAGAAAATTTAAAATTGGGCAACCTTGTGTTTTATTTTTTCACAATTTAATGTTGTAATAGAGATATGACTATATTAATGTGTAATGTGTCTATGACTATATTAATGAATATATATATTTTTCTGCTATATATATTTTTTCTGCTATATATATTTTTTCTGTATATAAAGATTAGTTATGAACTGAAAGTTGTTTTATCTGTATATTGTTTAATGATAACAGATAGATTATTGCCTAAAGTCGTTGCGTAAAATTTTTACACTAAATAAAAATGTTAAAAAAAAACTAACATAAAAAAACGCGTTTTTTTGTTTAAAAAAATGTCAAATTAGGTAGTATAAAAATGCAAATTTCTTGACAACCAAAAGTGCTACAAAGTTGGTTAAACCCATTTTAAAACAAGATTAATATTTTGAATGCAATAAAATTAAAATTAACATTTTAGCTTAATTATATTACGAGATCATAAAATGGACTGAAGTGCCTACTTCTTCCTTCGAAAAAAAAAAAAAGTATAAAAAAAGAATATGATTCGCTTGAATTTTGTTTTTCGATTTTCCAAGTTCCAGCTTTATTTATTTATTTTTAACAACATCAAAAAAAACTTTCCCTACCAAAACATGATCGAATCTCATCTTAAAAACTCGAATATTTCTTTCACAACTGTTACCATTGACAACAACAAAAAAACAACCTAATTAGTTTATATTTGCATTATTATTAGGTTAAATAAATATCATTTCATTATATTTCTGTGATTTTAGCAGTATTTTAAAAACTTCTTTGAGTTTTAATAAACAACAAATATTCGCTATAAACTCCAAATAAAAATGAAAAATTTTCCATTTTTTTCCGTGTTTCAAGTTTTAAAAGAAAATTGTTTTTTTCTTTTCAAAATTATTTTGTTTATCATTTCAGAAATAATTCTAGCACTATTTTTTATTTAACACATTAAACATTTTTTCGTGTTCCTATCTTTAAACTCTTCGATCTTATTAAAATATTTTCCACGGTACTTGATCCTCAACCGCTTGAAGTTCGAACCACGAAGCCATTCACAAATGTCGTCGATGAAGTTCGTATCGTCGTGAAGGAAAAGATTTAATTCTTCAGCGAGTCGAATCCACGGGAGGACAAAACTTTCGAAATCGTCATTTGATACGAAAGTACCTTGGATGATTATCCACACTCTTTCGATCCTATGCTTTGGTGTCCATTCATTGATCTTCACTGGATGACATATGGCGACACGACGAACGATGGTCGAACATAAAATGACAAGATTTTTCTCATCCTCAGATAAAATCTTTTTATTGACATCTAATTGATGCAACTTGCATCCAGCGTCCCGAAATTTCTCCATGAAATATTTCTCATGTGAAATTTCATGAGCAGTTTTTCTATCGCCTATATAAATCTCCCACTCTTGTTTAACGATTGATCTTTTTAAGTCCTTGGTTATCGAAGCCTGGGCTTCAAAGAAGCATTCCATGAACATCCTTTGATTAACTGAAGAAGAAAAATACCAAATTAATATTATCAATAATATTTATTTATTTGCAACAACAATTATTGAAGAAAATCAAACTTTCAAAAACTTGAAAACAATAATATATAGGTAATACGTAATCGGTAATTTTCTGTGATCACCATCGGATTAGAGAACATTTTTCGAAAATGGCAAGAAACTGAATGTCAAAAAAGTAAGTAGCTTTCTTTGAGGAACCAGAATATGCAAAGGACTTCTATGGCTGCATTCTGGACTGGGTTGAGTGAATGATGAAGGATGAGGTTAATGAGTTTAATAGCAATAAGTACATCTTTTAAACTTAATAAAAAAATCCTACTAAAATGTTGTTTTATTTTCATAGAATGTTCTATATGGGTGCCTTAAAATTGACTATTGCCTTAAGGTGGTCCATTTTAAACATTTTTTTGAAATTTCAATCGGATTTTTTACCAGTAATAAAATTTGATCTAAAAACCCTTTTTTAGATCACCCACGAAACATTGGAAGTTAGAATAAAGGATTGTGCAAGTGTTGCGCAACCTTTTTATTCACTTATTGTTATAGTTACTTAATGGGGTTTACAAAATTTAATTATTAACCATTAGAAAATAATTACACAAAATTTATTAATTTACGACTCTATGTACATATCCCACAAAAGATTTATTGAAATATCAATAAATTTTTATAAGCTTTTTTTTAAAAGTCTAAGTAACTTTTTTTTAACTTTGAGTGGGATTATGACGATTTCCTAATTGTAATCGTTTGTTAGTAAATCAGTTTTTAATTAAAGCAATTGTAGAAATTTTATCACGTTACATTGAACATTAAATTGAAATCACGTTACATAATTGATTCAAGTTACTATTCTCAAATCATTCTTTAAATAAGTTAACATTTAAGTGAAGTAACCAAAATCAATAATTTCATCAAAAATTTCTTAGTGCAAAAATTTTACAATGGAAAATAATAGAAAGAAAAGCTATTTGTGGAATCATTTTACCGTAACAGCCAGTGATTCCAAATACGCAACTTGCAATATCTTCAATTTGAAAATATCTCGATCCTACAACCCAAAACTTCAATCACTTAGCGGACTTTCATCACATTTAAGAAGTCAGCACCCACAGCTTACTCAAAAAAATCTCTTAACTGAAAAAGCAATCCTGAAAATATACCAACTTCAGATCAACTTGAGCCTCTTACAATTAAAAAAAAAACAATACCCTTATTTGACATCAGATCAAAACGGTAGGGGACTGAAATGTTGCAATTTTCAATGCTTGACTGGGTTGACAATATCTCAAAAAATGATTCAAACTCCGAAGAAGGTCTGAAATTTCTTAGATCTATATTTGAAATGATTATCCTCGACTTACAGCCTTGATCAATTGTGAATAATCCGGGATTTTTACGCCACCATGCAGTTTTTACACCACACTTTGACATTAAAGTGAGAAATACTACCGAAGCATGCTCAATCCAGCCTAGGAAAAGATTAAGCTTGCAACGAAAGTTATGCTTAACGAAAAAAATGCTGAAACTCTTTCCATCTCTCTGGACGCTTGGTCAACCTTTCATCTTGAGTACTTAGGCATGATGGCACACTTCATTTCAGACAAATGTAGCGGATCAAATTCTGCATGTCATGTTCCAAGTTTGATGAAAAACATACTGCTTCAAACATTTCTCAAAGGCTTTAAAAATGTTTGAAGCAGTATGTTTTTCAAACAAAAAATTCTGCAAATGTAAAAGCAGCTTTCAAAGAACCACAATGTGTTTAAAAATCTGTTGGGTGTCTAAATCATTAACTTTAACTAGTTATTAAAAAAGAATTTTTTTCACTTCAGAGTGCTGTAAACTTGATAGAAAAATGTCGAAAGCTTTGCACTCATGCTTCTTTTTCAAACTTTTTCTTTACTGAGCTTTACAAACAACAAGAGGTTCAAATGAATAATTTTGACAGGCTCGGACTCAAAAATGATGTCCCAACACGCTGGAATTCAACTTATTATATGCTTGAAAGAATTCTGTACTTGAAATCAGCAATTGCTACTACACTGCTCATCCGTCCTTCCAGCGACATTGAGTTCACTGTACAGGATTGGAACCGGTGTGAAAAGCTGGTAAGCATCTTAGGGATAACGAAGAAGTGATTGGCATGAAAAGTTTTAAACAAGTACTTAGAAAGCCCAACATCTTCATACTGTTTAGAGTTTTGGAAAGAGTATGAAGAGAAAACAACAATAAAAGCAAAGTTTGGTTTGGCGAAAATAGCAAAGAGATTCCTTACACCTCCACCAACATTTACCGAAGTTGAAAGGTTGTTTTCAACTGCTAGAGACATTCTTTCAAATGAAAGAAACAGACTTTTGCCAGAAAACATGGAAAAAATTTTATTCTGTATAGAAAATATTTCAATTGTTAACTTTAACTATTAAAATGTCTAGACATATTCTACTTTTCTTTTTTTTTTTGACATATAGTTGTTATCAAATTATGTCACGTAGTGATTGGTTAGATAGATGTATAATAGTTTTTTTTGCTTTAACTTGGTGATCATAGAAGGTTCAGGGATTTTTATTATTTTTTTTCAAATTTCGGCTGTTTTGTCGGCGAAATTTTGGCCTAAACTTTAGTTTCGGCTTCGGCTTCGGCTTTACTGAACAGTAATTTTGGTACTTTCGGTTTCAGCTCAAATTTCGGACTCGGTCGATCACTACTTTCAATTGATTTCTTTAAAAAATATGCAACTTTAAAGCTGTTTCGATGCTTTTCCACAACTTGAGCAGGTTGTGGAAAAAACTGCTCAAGGACTTTAACACCATAAATTTTTTTGCGCCGTTAAAGTCCTCGAATTTGTTCCAATGTTCTGATAGAACGTTTAGCCATTCTTGGGGTATGTTTAATTTTAAAAAATGAAAAAGTAACCATGACTTTTCGCCAATAAAAGACGATAAAAAAGGTTTTTCTTCGTCGCGCCAAATGATAATCGGAGTCTTCGGTTTATATGGAGTAAAGACTTTAGGTCGTGGTAAGTTTATATGTTTCTTACCCATCATAGTTTTTCTGCATAACTCACAGAGTCGTCAAACAAGGAAAAGATTACTATCTCCTCAGATAAATATCCAAGGTGTCTTTTAAAAGACTTGACAGTATCCTCTGCACTTTCAAGGTCGATTGATTTAAACTTGCTAATTAAATAAAAGAAATGCAGGTCATTAGCTGGAGCAGCAGAAGTAATAGCAGATTGAAGAAAGTAATTTGCGTAAAAAAAGACAAATGTACTCAGCCATCCTCTCAACCTTTCTTGCTTCTTCATCAGTAAGTTCTAAAGTACGAGATAGTAGAAATACATTTGTTTAATAAATGGCTTTTGACATCTACCTTGCATGATGATCAGAACCAGCATACCGGAAACCTCTTTTAATATGTCCACCGAAAAAAAATAGAGTAAGCTCCACTAGTTAGCGATAGTCCTCACGAGCAAAGGTTTTTCTCTCCAAGCATTACATTTCCCATTTCTTTACTTCAAATGCTTGTTGAAATAAAAAACTATTTTGATTATGAGGTCAGTCCCACAATCTAAGTTATTTTATATTCTTGTTGAGGTTATGAAAGTCTTCTTTGAACCTTTCAAACAATTGAACTCTTGGTGATTTGTTCGGACCACTAAATAGCGTTGGATGTTGCTTTTATAAAGTGCTCTGGAATATGATGTCTACATTGAATTCGGAGTAAAGAACGACCGATTTTCTTCTCAATTAGAATTGCAGCTCCATTATATGCTCCACTGTTTGCAGAAGTTGTATCATAGACAAATGCAACAACAGACGCTTTTAATTGCCATTCATCAACTAGGTTCATCACTAAACAACATTGCGTTTGGTGAAAGTTTTTCCATCCCAATGAATTTCCAAATATTCAGGTGGAACCCAAGTTTTTTTAATTAATTTAGCTTCTTCAATTCTGTTAGCTGATCTTGCTCTATGAACTGATGGTTTGGAAAGTGTAACATTATTTAAAGCTGCTCCATCTAATGCTTAAGTCTTTCCCAAAATAAGTAGCTGTTGTCTTTCACTAATACCAGATCCATCAGCAACTGTACACGTTTCTTTTAATAGTTTTCTTCTTGAAATTTTCATCGTTATCGCTGACTTTTTTTTCTTCTGTAATATCTGAAGAAAAAAAATCTTCTTCCGTAATATCTGAAGAAAATTTGTCGCCCTCGTTGACTTCATTATCATCAGTAATGGTTAAACATTTGAGTTGCTGTTTCTTAATATGGAGCAATTTCTTTCTTTACTGATACTGTAGTTTGAGCCCACTTGAGGAAACTTTCGTTGGCTTTTTAGAAATTCCCAGTCAATAAGCCACTCGTCGTTACCAGAGTGTTTCAGCAATCTGTAAGTGTCTGTATGTGATAAATCAAACAGATTGTCCAGTTTAATTGTAAAAGATGTAGCTTTTTGCTTTACTTTTCTTTCTTGTCTTCTGCTTTCAGGAATTTTTTTCAGTGTCTCATATTCTTTTACCAAACGGACAATCTGATTAGCACAGTCCTTCTTGTTATGGTTCGTTGGAATACGAGCAGGTAACCAAAAGCTTTCAACAACTTCACTAACTAGATGATTTGCAATAAGTCTTGTTTCTTTTCTAGGATTGTTTTCTCTAAAAAATATATTTTTGCAATATAGCTCTATTCAATGGTAGCTTTCCTCCTTTAAAGTTTTCAAAGGAAAAACCAACAATCCAATGATTTAAACGAGAAAAACGTCTGCTTTTTTTATCGGCAATATTTTTGTTTATAGAAATAGCTGGAATATGTATCGAATGTAGTGAACATTTTTTCCTGACTAAGTACTGACTCTTCTGCATCAATAGATACATTATTTCCAAAACTTTTTACTAGGTCTACCAATCTTCTTTAGTATGGGAGCCATTCTCCTGGTTTAATACAAGACTGAAGCTTGTAATCTAAGCGCTGTTATTGACTATACGTTTAGATTTATACTTTTCAACATGAAAATGATACAGAATAAGGTTCATTTAAAGCGTTGTAAATTAAACTTATTAACGTTGCGGCACGTTTTTAAGAACTATTGTTATCTCAAGAGAATTAACTTAATGACTTCCTTAAATGCAATTTCACAATATTAAGTTCATGATGGAACGAAACTATCGATATTATAATGTTTGAAATGTATTGGAATAAGAGTAACTAAACCGAATTAGTTTACGCAATACCTGGGTGTTTTAAAACAAATCTCTTGGGGGATAAGTACAATAAGTCGTAAATTAATAAATTTTTGTAGAATTATTCCTTAGTGATTGTCTAATAAATTGTGTGAACCCCATTAAGAAAAAAGAGCAGTTTGTTAGTAAAAACTTTGCGCAACACTTGCGCAATCCATTACTTGAACTTCCAATGTCTTGTTGGGGATGTAAAATTCGTTCTAAATTCAAAATTTTTGGTATTTAGCGTTTTTAAATAAAATATCATAGATATATAAAACACTGGATCCGTCATAGCCGTATCTGGCCTTATAAAAAAATTGAAGCCGAGCTTTTTTTGAAAATATGACGTAGAGTGAGGCAAAATGTTCATTCGCGAATGTATTCGTATAGCTTCAGTATTATATATTCAGTATAACTTCACTGTAAGATTACTATTTATTATTGTTTATTATACGAGTTCGTAAACAGTTTAAAGTATTATGTAAAATGATATAGCAGTTTACTTTTGTAAATAGGTTTAATAAAAGTAATTATGTGTTAATAAATTTAAATAAAATTTATCTAATGAGATTATATAACCTTTGTCATTAAGTTATTTATCAGTATAGAGTGAGTCAAGAGACCTAAGGAATTAATAGTAAACAGTTATCTTACAGTGAAGTTATACTGGCAAACAAAATATACAGTCTAAATGTTGAAATTATGTTCCTGTTGAATATTGATTTGGCTTTCAAAATATGGTATTTTCAAAAGACCTAAAACAACTATATATATCTATATGTGTGTACATTATATTCACTATAATATATACTTATATTTATGTATATTACACATGTTTGGTTTACTGTATATTGGCAAAGACTTTAATCTGTTGGATTAAGGTAATTTTTTTACAATAAAATGAAAAATACTGGTAATATTAAGGACTGAAAATAGTTAATATGTATGTACCAGTTTGTGTGTGTGTGTGTGTCTATATATATATATATATATATATATATATATATATATATATATATATATATATATATATATATATATACTCAGAAATAATTTGCATTATTTGCAAATGTTTTGTAATGTGTTATTAAGAGGAACATAAACAGTTTTTTATTGATTTTTAAACAACACTAGTTTGGTCAGTTTGTTTCGAACTCGTACTCCTTGTATATAACTTGTTGCACAGGATGAGGCATGGTATAAACACACATCTAAATATACATCAATAATCAAATTGATTAATTTAATCAAATGATTATCTTCAAATGGAAGTTCCTGGATGTGATTTATCAGTCCTTGAAAAATTACTTTTGAAATTAGTTGACGGCGGATATTTAATTTTAGATAAGGAATTGATTTTGTAAAAATTTGTAGTTCTTTGATTTTCGATATGTCTGGAATGCTTTGTCTTAAAAATTTTTCAACAATAGTACAAATTACAATGACATCTTTTGATGGATGAAGAAGACCACCTCTACTTTTCTGTTCAACAAGTAAACATTGTGAATTATCATCAGTTAGAGAGGCAGTACAGGCCTTACATTTAATAGATCTTTTTAGTTTTTTACTAACAAATCCACTTATATAGTTCACCACTTCTTCAGAATATTCAGACAACTGTGGTGGTTCCATAATATTTACTTGTGCAATATCATCATTAGCTATAAAAACAGTTGGATCATCATCATTGAATTTACATTCCTGATGATTCACAATTCCTCCTGTTACAGAAAGTATTTCTGTTGCATCCTGGGCTAAACAATTCCCAGTTTTTATGTTTTTTAACGAGTGATGTATTAGCAAACGTCGGTATGTTGTCATAAATTGCTTTGAAGATAGATTTTCGTTAAAACCACCTTGACTTCTAACAGCACTAAAGAACATTTCAATGTGGTCTTGACTCAGTTTGTATGTCAACAACAATTTAAATTGACTCTCTGAAGATAAAACCAAATATCTGCTAAGTTGAATAACTGATTGAAGGCTAAACATAAATTCTATAAAACCAGTTTTGCAATTTGTTTTACAAATTAATTTACCAGTATTGTCTGTCAAACTGGACAAGTACTGACATACAAAATTGACAAAATTTGCATAGTCTTCCAAATTACTTGAAGAGATAGGAGCTTTATAATTTTTACCAATAAAATTTCGACTGTTTAGTAAATCAAAACTTTTGTCTATAAACTGAATAAAATTGATGGTTGGCCCACAACCTTGAAATTCTTTTAACTTTTATTTATTTTCACAAAAATCAAGAGCATCTGCAACACTTTGAGCTAAGGTTTGTGCTGCCAACTTCACCTTCATCTTTTGTTATTTCCATTCTATATGATGTTTTTTCAGTTAATTAGCGGCATGAATTCCTGCTTTTGACTAAAGCTCGTTTAACTGTTCAATGAATGCATAATTGATAATACCATTACTACTGTCTTTTAGCAATTTCTTTTCACCAAAGTAATTTCTAACCAATTTTAACATATGGCAGGGATCAAGAATTAAAAATACTGGTTCTGCACTTACTGGATGTTGAAAGAATGGTTTCAGATTTCTTACATCACATAAGTCAGCACCAAGAATCTTCATCATAGATAAATTTGCAGCTGTGCCATCAAAAGTTAAAGAAATAACTTGAACTCCAGTTTCGTGAACTTTAATGAGACATTCAGAAACAATATTTGCTTTTTCTTTTGAATTAAGTCCATCTGTTAAAAAATATGCTACTGGAATCTTCCAATGTCCATTAACAGCAACTAACATTAAAACAAAAGCTTCCTTAGCATCACCAAAACTGTCATAATTAAATCCTGTTCCATAATCAATAAAACCATATGATTTATGTCAATCCCAATCAATTTGCTTTCGAATTGACATTTCATCCATCATCAAACAGCATATAATTTTTTTATTGGATTCATCATTTTTTAACTTTAAAATTTGGAATGCTTCATGAGTAAAGCCTGGTTGTCCATTAACACTTCTATACCACCGTCTCAGAGTATCTGGATGAGGAAGACAAGTGTCAAAGGACTGTCTGACAAAATCATATGCTTTTGCTGAATAAAAATGTAAGGTTAATGCAAAAGTTTGCAATGATGGAGGATATTTTAATTTGGTTTTGGATTTCAGTTTTCTTTGAATTAAATCTTTAATATCAGTCTGCGCTTTTGTTGCATTACACATCTGATACGTTTTTTTCTGTAACTTATATGCATCTAAGACAAAAGACAACTTCTTTTTGACAGTTTGCAGATTGTCTGAATCAAATTTGATGCAATCTCCTAAACACAATATTTTATCAGTACTAATCGTTTTTTCCTTTAAGGTATTCTCTATATTTATTTCAATTTTTTCTTCTTTAATCAATTTTCTTTCAGTGGGTACTTTCTGAACATTATTTGTAGCTGGTTTTAAATGTTCTGGAAAATCAAAAATTGTTGGTACTGCATCAGATTTAAGATATTTTCTCAAGCAGAAACCAGATGTTTTGTCTTCATCAAAACAATCTTTAGAAAAATGATCTGAGCAAATATAACTTGCTGAAGACGGAACAAAATTCTTTCATTTTGTTGCAAGAACCCATGCTTCTCTTTTTTCTGTATTTACAGGAAATCTATTTAAGAATGCATAGCTAAGATTCATTATACGTACTCTGCCTGTCTTTTAAAATCTACATAATAAAATTATATTAAATTTTTATAAATAAAATCCTTCAAATGTATATGAACTAGTTTCTTACCTATGAAAACTTCTTGAGACCCTTTTAGCAGATCTAGCTGTACATCCAAAAGCACTGCAAGAATTAACCATTTTAAAACTAATACCAAATCTTGAAATGAATGTACATAAACATATATGTATATTATAGATAAATATATTATACATAAATGTAGATGTACAATTTTGTATTTATTGTTAGACTTCTAAAAATTCCATATAAATTTTACATCATACAACCATAAAGAAAATATTGTGTTGATTCACAGCATAACATTTTAATAAAATTATACGCTCTTTAAACCTTTTTTGCCTCACTTTACGTCATCATGGTACTCTTTTTTCTGCTTCAACTATTTCTGTCTATGCCGGATCCAGTGCTTTATATATCTATGTAAAATATCATCACCGGTAAAAACCCCGGTTAACCCACAATTGCCTTAGTGATTGTTTAATAAATATAAAACGGATATTATTTTCTTTATAAAAAAGATCAAGACAGTTCAATATATCACAAATAAATTCAAAAAACATTTTTTTATTAATTAAATGTTTAATGAACAAATGAATAATTTACAAAACACAAAATTAAAATTTTTATTTTAAACTTGTCGTACGCCGTTTTCAAACTTTAGTTGCGCTCTAACCAATAGAAATACGGTAAACAATTCAGCCAATCAGAATCTTGACCAAAAGCATTAAAAGAGCGCTCAACCTTATTTCAAAGTCGCGTGAGATTTTTTGATACAAAAATAATTTACTTTTAAACTGAAATAAAAATATTTTCGCTTTCTATTTCTTTGCTGAATCATCAAAAAATGTTAAAAAGTATTTAAAAAAATTAAACTAAAAGTATGTCAATTTAAAGCGGTAACAGTCGAACAAAATTGTAAAAAACAGTTGGAAATTATATTTTAAAAGTTTTACACGAAAAGTACCGTATAAGAAGCCATTTCTTTAAGAGACATCTTTTTTAAACTTTCAAACTAGTTTTGAAAAAAAAAAATATCAAAAATCCATTTTAATGTCACCAAAAAAACTAAAACTTTTCAAATATTTAACATTACGCAAAGAAACATAAAATTATTGTATTAACTAAACTTTCAATCGCTTTTTCACTAAAAACCAAACTAATAGAAATATATTCTGCTCAAAACTGATTTTAACAACTACATAACAATAAAATCTTAAACACTTACTTCTTTCACGTCGTTCGTTAAAAACTTACTTACTATAAACAAGAGAATGAAAATAGAAAATTGCGATTTTCATCTATGAAACAACTCAACTCCTGCGGCGATCCTCTCGTTTGAAAAAATTCCATTCGTTCACAGGGTTTTTTAAAAACTCAACCAGAGTAAGGGTTTAGTTGTAATTGAAAACTCGAACGTGAAATGTGGAACTACAGTTTGCAATTCTTCTCTTCGCTCTATTTGTCATGGTACGATTTAAATATTCTCAGTTCTCCTGAGAATATTTAGAG
Organism: Hydra viridissima; assembly: GCF_058129835.1. Classification (NCBI taxonomy): domain Eukaryota; kingdom Metazoa; phylum Cnidaria; class Hydrozoa; order Anthoathecata; family Hydridae; genus Hydra; species Hydra viridissima. The sequence continues at coordinate 24,731,242 of NW_028324300.1, read as the reverse complement.
CATCTCATGACGATTCTTGAAAGTAGGAACGTGATTGAAGTTTTTAAACTTTTTTTTAACAGGAACTTTCAAATAAACATAAAATAATTGTTTTCAATTTTGTAAAAATCGAGAAACATTTGAATTATGATAAAAAATTTAAAACTCAATTCTTCTCTCTAGGGTAAGGTTGCTAATATTGTACCGATGCCTATATTGTACTTTTAACATAGGGTAAGGTTGCCAATATTGTACCCCCTAAGACAAAACTAAAAAATGTAGGTAAGCTACTGAGTGAAAACATGGATTTTCAATAGGATTTCATAATTTAGGGATTGTTTGTTGTAAAGATGTTTAAAAAACTCAAAATTTAAAAAGCGTTAAGTCTCGAAGAATCAAATTAAAAGAATAGCGCTAAGAGTACAATTAAGGAAACTAGATCCTTAATTGTACCACTGTAATCCGATATTGTACCACTTTCTTGATTTCAATTATTTTACAGCTTCGCAAATATTTTATGATTTTAGATTTAAGGGATTTAAAGAACTGATTAAAAGGAACAGTTTTTATAAAATCAGCAATTGAAAATATTCTGATATAACATAACATAACACCTAACTGCCCATAATATAATGAAATGAAATTTTTTATTTAATAAACTCTATGCAACTTGATTTTTTTTTCTTCTGGTATCACCACATATGGCACAATTTTTATTTAAATTGTATGTTTAACAATAGGTTAGCTAAGATTAGAATAGAGGAGGAATGTAGTTATTAAAGAAAGTTATACTAAATAATGCTAAAGAATATATACTATATCTGTTTTAAAAACAACCACACTAAATATTGTAAAAAAAAAAAATACATAAAAATATTATTTTTGGCAAAAGTTTCAGATATATTGTGTCTGTTTTTGATTAACACCTGCACAGCCATGCTGACACCAGCCTTGACATATTGGTAAAACTAAACTAGAGAGTGCATCTTTTTAAGGACTGCTTGTCAATACAAAAGTAATACTAAAAAATTTTTTTGTTTAAGTGGTGAAGTTCGTATTGTAAGTATGGATATTTCTCTAATTGAAATCGCAAAAGGGTTTTGTTAAACATTACACGCGTTTTTGTTAGCGGTCAGAATGGTTGCGTCGCACAGTGGAAAATTGTAGAGCAACAGCATATCATAAATGTTTTTTACTAATGTCGCTACTGTCATTATATTTCAATTTTATTTAATAGTTTAATAGTCAATCATTACTATAATGCAGGAATTTCACATAATTTTATGTAAAAATAAAAGTTTTGAAGCCCTATTGTTTATTACTTTTGCGGATGTTCATTTCAAACCTGTTCGCTTCATCACTTTAAAAGTTAATTTTCTATAAAACTTTCTAGGAATAAGTATAAAGTATTATACATTTTTGAAAAGCTCATGTTATGGAGATTTTAAGAAAATTATACATTTTTACTTATATGGTTCAGTTTAGGAGTAATTATTTGAACAATAAAATAAATGAAAAAAAAAAATATTCTTCAAATTCACTGAGACTTTTGGTAGTTACCCACGCTTCCCCACGCTTTACATTTAATGTAGTATTGTAGCCTAGGTGTTTATTAAAAACATGTATAAGAATGAGTTGCAGAAACGTGCGGTTTCCGAAATTATCGAGAAAAGAGTGATAAAAGTAAAAAAACAGAAAACCGCTTTTTATCGTGGTTTCAAATTTTGTTCATTTATAACAATAGCTTGGTATATGTTTTTTAATTTATTATCAATTTTTTATTGATACCATGGCACTCTTGTATTTTTGCACTCATTTTGTGGTGAATGTACACTGCCAATATATAAAGAGTTGAAACATTTATATCAGTATAACAAATTCACAGTGGAAACTAAACCGACTCGTTTGACTATTTAATATTACTTAAGTTACTTTTGTGACTTGTTAAAATGACAACTTTTAAGTGTTTGAAATGTAAATTATTGCTTTCCTATATTGATGGAGGAAAGACAGTTGAGGCACTGTCAACAATTTTAAAAGAAAATTATCAACTTTCTGAGGACAACTTGTGTTTCATCATTAGTGATATTTAAAGGCACATTATTCCGTCTTTTAATAAACGATGGATACTGGCGTCACGGAAAAAGGAAGCTTTTTTATCTAAGAACAGTGATTGGTTGGATATTGTGTATCTTTACCTAACTCAGAAGAGGAAATTACCGACTCCACGCCATCTACTTCTTTTGAAAAACGCGGAGGGCCGTGCGTGTCTTATGGAGATTCGTCAGAATCCAGCAAAAAAAATAAAAAATTCCATGTTACTTAAGGAATATGGATTCGAGCATATCTTTAATACATATCTTCAGGCGTTGCATTCATTAGGAGAAGAAGCAGAAGCAAAACTTGTGGAATCATTAAGGATTGCTGATAAAGACAAAAAAAAATTAATATCGAGTTTTATGGAAAACGCAAGCCAGAAAAATATGTTAACTGATGAAGAAGCACTCAGCCTGTTTATTGATTTAGATTTAACAAAAGCACAATATTTGTACATGAGGAAGGTGACAAACGAACGAAACTTTTCCATATTCCCACCATATTGTAAAATTCAAGAAATAAATCAGACCTGCTATCCACCATCTTCTGCAATAGAAATTACGAACACACATGCGAAAATTCTAGAACTGCAAGATTTATTGGATCACACTGTAGCTAGAATTTCGACCATAGATTCCGTGTACAGTATTGAATTCAAGCATTTACTTTCATATAGTAAATGGGGCTGTGATGGCTCCTCTGGCCAAAGCCAATACAAGCAGAAACTTCCAGAGGAATCTGAACTTATTTCTGATGCAAATTTGTTTACTAGTTCTTTGGTGCCTATCAAACTAATTGATAAAGTAACTGGCGCAGCTGTTTGGCAAAATCCGGCACTGATTTCAGGAACTGAAAGTCCCTATGTAGTTATGATATAATACCTTTAAGGTGGTACCAAGGTAAAAAACGGCTATTTTTGATAAAGTTTTGAAAAATACCAAAATTAATGTTTTGAATTCTTAAATCTACCTATTTCAATATGCGTTTTGCAAAAAGTCAAAAATCTTCTTAATTTTAATCAAATTTTGCCTTTTTTTAAAGAGCAGTTTGGTTCTTGCTTCATAACAACGACCTTAGAAACGCTTTTTTTCTCGCTAAATCTCAATTTTTCAGAAAAAATAACTTTTCATAGAAAATAGATAATGGGCTGAAATTTTGCAGGTTTAAAGATGAACATATTACGAATGTTGTCTATGAAGCAAATATTTGTTATCTTTTATTTTAAACTCATTTTTATCATGCTTTGGTCCCAAACTTCCCTTAATTTTATATCTTAAAGTTCGAATGTCAACCTGGTAAAATTAAAAATGTTTTAAAAAAATCTGTTTCATAGACAACATTCTAAATACATTAAAGAATTCATGTTCAAATTTTCAAGCAGTTTTGACTCTTTTTGAGTTAGTTATATTAGATGAAAGAATAAGCAGTTTTGGGGGTAAAATAACACTAATTATGCGCATAATTAATGACGTCATCACTATTTTTTTTTTGGCTACTGCTTTATATAATTTTTTTGTTCATTAATAGAAAAGAGTTAAAGTCTATTAATAGTTTTCAATTTCTTGTTAAAAAGTTACCTTTACCCTGGTACCACCTTAATATACCTATACATTATTTCATAAAAACAACTATTTAAAAATTGTTATTAAGAAACTGTTTTAAATATTTCTATAGTTAGTAGGTAAGCACTTTATGTATTTTTCGTCGTTTTTAATAATTTTAAGGTATTTTCATACATTTGTAAAGCATTGTGTTAAAGTGTAAATTAACAAACTGCCAATTTTGAAGTTTTTGATTTTGATTTATTTATTTTTAATATTGTATTACAAAAAATTCTTATAAAAAGTATTTCACAAGAAGCGTCATATAATACTTTACATTTGTGCAAAATTTCAAATCTCTATTTTTAGTAACAAAAAGTTATCGATTTTTGGTCCGAAACACACCTTTATTTTCCACTGTGCGTCGGTACAATTTAGGACATGCCTTGAGGTACAATTTACGCAACTAATCTGACATTCATTTAATTAAAAAATTTGACAACTAAAAATAAGATTTTTTAAATTCTAAGTTTTTATTTTAAATTTAGATAAATTATGCTTTAACATAAGTACACTGAACAAATCATATCTTCTGCTTTTTTTAGTGAAATACGCTTAGCCATAAAAACCTAAAATAAGAAATCTTCGATAACAAACCAACAAGAGCTCATTCTGGGCTTAATGAAGTTGGATGACAAAAAAAAACAGTTGACTACTTAATTTCATTCAGCAAAGATAAAAAATAAGTTAAAAAAATTTCTTGTGGGTTGTAAAAATAACGAGTTAGGGTAAGGTTGCTAATATTGTACCGATGCCTATATTGTACTTTTAACATAACTCGTTATTTTTACAAACCACAAGAAATTTTTTAACTTATTTTTTATCTTTGCTGCATGAAATTAAGTAGTCAACTGTTTTTTTTTGTCATCCAACTTCATTAAGCCCAGAATGAGCTCTTGTTGGTTTGTTATCGAAGATTTCTTATTTTAGGTTTTTATGGCTAAGCGTATTTCACTAAAAAAAGCAGAAGATATGATTTGTTCAGTGTACTTATGTTAAAGCATAACTTATCCAAATTTAAAATAAATACTTAGAATTTAAAAAATCTTATTTTTAGTTGTCAAATTTTTTAATTAAATGAATGTCAGATTAGTTGCGTAAATTGTACCTCAAGGCATGTCCTAAACTGTACCGACGCAACCATTCTGACCGCTAACAAAAACGCGTGTAATGTTTAACAAAACCCTTTTGCGATTTCAATTAGAGAAATATCCATACTTACAATACGAACTTCACCACTTAAACAAAAAAATTTTTTAGTATTACTTTTGTATTGACAAGCAGTCCTTAAAAAGATGCACTCTCTAGTTTAGTTTTACCAATATGTCAAGGCTGGTGTCAGCATGGCTGTGCAGGTGTTAATCAAAAACAGACACAATATATCTGAAACTTTTGCCAAAAATAATATTTTTATGTATTTTTTTTTTTTACAATATTTAGTGTGGTTGTTTTTAAAACAGATATAGTATATATTCTTTAGCATTATTTAGTATAACTTTCTTTAATAACTACATTCCTCCTCTATTCTAATCTTAGCTAACCTATTGTTAAACATACAATTTAAATAAAAATTGTGCCATATGTGGTGATACCAGAAGAAAAAAAAATCAAGTTGCATAGAGTTTATTAAATAAAAAATTTCATTTCATTATATTATGGGCAGTTAGGTGTTATGTTATGTTATATCAGAATATTTTCAATTGCTGATTTTATAAAAACTGTTCCTTTTAATCAGTTCTTTAAATCCCTTAAATCTAAAATCATAAAATATTTGCGAAGCTGTAAAATAATTGAAATCAAGAAAGTGGTACAATATCGGATTACAGTGGTACAATTAAGGATCTAGTTTCCTTAATTGTACTCTTAGCGCTATTCTTTTAATTTGATTCTTCGAGACTTAACGCTTTTTAAATTTTGAGTTTTTTAAACATCTTTACAACAAACAATCCCTAAATTATGAAATCCTATTGAAAATCCATGTTTTCACTCAGTAGCTTACCTACATTTTTTAGTTTTGTCTTAGGGGGTACAATATTGGCAACCTTACCCTATATCTAAAGTTATTAGAGCGACCTTTTTTGGTTAATAGAAGAGTTTGCTTCTGTTAACCAAAAACTTAAAATGTACAGAATGCAGATAAAACATTTTATTTTCAAGTGAAATTTTAAAGTGACGCTTTTTATTTTTAAATTTAAATCAATATCATAAAAAAGTGGTCAGTCAGACTAAAGGAGACCACATATTGAATAAATAAGGAAATTAATACCAGAAACAAACAAAAAATTACGAATCTCTACATAACCTGTTTCATTATATCATCAAATGTATGATACTCTAAACATTTCCAATATATTGCATATTACAATCCCAAAAGAACCATATACATCACTTTCGACTATATTTTGTAACCTTATTACAAAAATAGATTTCTCTTTTGTTTTAAGGGTAATAGAGATTAAAATTGAACTTCAATTTTTGTATATTGATATTGATATTGCTGTCCACGTTTGGTACACATTGGATACAAGCTTATGTATTAACTGCGAAGTGTAAAATCCAAAACAATTTGTTGAAATGAGTAATTAAAAATATTCTCTGAGACATAAAAAACATTACTCATTTCAACAAATTCACGCTGCTGTTACAAAAGATCAAGAAATATCAAAAGATCCTTTTAGCTCTTTACAGCCACACCCCTAATACTTCTTTTGAAAAACCCAACGTCGAGTGACAATCTGTTTAACAAAGCAATAACAAAAAGTCGCCAAATATTCTTTTTGAAATTTCTAAAAAATAACATTCTATTTTCCCCTACACCCCTCATATATTTAATGTAAAAAAAGATTTCTCAAAGTAACATTAAAACTTATATTTTATATGATTTTATCCATTTCTCATTTCTTAGGATGAAAAATATTTTCTCTTCATTCATTTATTTCTCAAAGTAACATTAAAACTGTTATATTAAAAACCCATCCTTTGGAACTCTTGTGAAATTTTCAGGAACTGTATGATAAATATAGCCGAGTTTGAGTTCAGATTCGAAGCGTCGTTTTTTAAGGGAACAATTGAGTTTAACAAGTCGATAAAAATACAGAACATAATCTATTCGAACTGTTAAAGTCGAAACAAAACTCCATATGAAATGGAAAACAAGGTGAAACATAAATTGAATTAAGTTTTTTGTTAGCAAAAACTAGAAATTTCTGACCTCAAAAAACAAACCAATAGTATACTGAGCCACTGGGTGTGCTTTACCTTCAATAGCATTGATATAAAATACAGTATTGAAGCCTGTTTTACATCAATTTTATATGATTTTATCAATTTCTCTTTTCTCGGGATAAAAAAATACATTTTATCAGATTTTGAAGGCTGAAAAGTTTTATGAGGGAGATTTTGTTGACGATAGAGTATAAACAAAATACATATAGAATGGAGTTTCTTGATATATAATTAAGGTGTAACGGGATGAGTCATTTTTCGTAGAGTTCAAACTGTTTTAGTCCGCTTTTTTTATTGCGCTGTTACCAAGTTGTTTTTTTATCTAATGCTTCATTTACTTCTGGCTTTTTATAAGATTTGTTATAAACAACTCGCAAAAATGTTGAAAACCATCTGTTAATAATTTCAAAAAACAGCACCTACTAATAACCGCGTAAAGAAAATTTATCGCTGTAATTCTTGCAACCTAAAGTTTAAGAATAACAGCGATGAGCTTTCTTTAAGCGTTAGTTTTTTTTTATCGTAAGAAACTACTCACAATAGAACAAATAACAAGAGACCAGGCTGAGAAGAGAAGGAGCTTCTGCCTTATTTTATCTATCAATTTTAACTCAATATCCTTTTTTCAAGTAGTACTTTCTGTTAATAATGTTCGTAATCCAATTTTTTTTCGTAGCTATTACTTTATTAAAGTCGAGTTGAATGCAGCGATTAAATGTCAACAAAAGATTTTTAACTGAAAGCGTTGTTACGGTTGTAATAGTGATTTTACAATCACAATTGTTTTTATAACTAAAATATATAACTAAAAGTGCTGCGGAGGATCAGAGACATTTTAAAGATACTCATGAACAAGTTTGAAACTTCATATATTCGCTTTGTTCCAGTTTTAAAAATGTTATAGGTTTTTTAATGTTAGTTTTGATCCTTTACGTTATTTAGTTTATGCTTTATTGATTGTCCTGTTATTTGTTATTGTCCTGCCAAAAAACCATTAAAATTATTAATTGCTTAACCCAAATAATATTTGCAAAAGATCATTTGCATTGGGTATCAAAAGACAATCAAAAGTCTTATTCGAATCAAAGTTTTTCATGTTTGGTAGCGATGGTATCAAGTACATGAGACGACTGAAAGGTGAAAGATACACTCTTAAGTATCAAATGCCAACAGTTAAACGTGGTGGTGACAATATAATGGTTTAGGGATCTTTCACTCGTGTTTCTATTGATCCACCTCATCGCACAGAAGGAATAATAGATCAGAATGTATATTTAGATATAATAAAGAACGTTATGCTGCCACACGAAAAAGACAAAATGCCTCGTCCCAAGCAAGACAACGATCTAAAGAACCGTTCAAATTCTATTTAATATTTTCAATTTGAAAAAAAGTCCAATTTTGGAGTGGTCTTCTGAAAACCCACATTTAAACCCAATAGAACATCTTTGGGAACATTTTGATTGTCAATTGGAAGGCGAAAAACCGACCAATAATAATGATTTATTCCAGATGCTTTCGGATTGTTGGGAGAATATCCCCATTGATATTCTTATCAATTTAGTTGATTCTATACCTTTTTTTTGTCAAGCAATATTAAAATCTAGAGGGAATTTAATAAAATTCTGATGTGCTGTGATAAAAAAATGTGGTGGAATTAGAAATAATCTCTTTTTTGAATTTTTTCATTTAATTATAAACTTTTGCGATTAAGTTTTCAATAAAATTTGAATTTCTTCCTTCCATTACAAGTTATCATTTTTTTGAGTAAATTATACTATGTAATCACATTACAGGAACAATTGCTAAAAATTTCATTCATTTTTAGTGAAAAGTCAAAAAGTTATGACGAAAAAACATGAAAAATTTAGCTGATCATAAACTTTTGCACGTTACTGTAAATCTTAGTGGGTATGAAAATGCTGGGCCACAGCCTTATGTCTTATGAATGTTTCAGTTTAATCAACAACAGGGTTAGAAGGGTACAACTTTTGACTAAAAGGGGCTGCAATGTTTCTCTTTTTTAATTTTAAGTGGGTTTTTAATTATACAAAAGTTGGTCCCTAAAAAAATGGAAGGATTTATTTTTAAAGTATTAGATATTTCTAAGTTTATTTTCTTTTTTCTTTTTCCTCTTCTAATATGGTAAAAAAAGACATTTCCGTAAAATTTTAAAGGTGAGGAGAGGGAGGGTGGGGGAGGGATGTTTTATAGAGAGGATTTTTTAGACAAAAGAGTTTACATAAAACTTGAATAAGAGGTTATTTGGGTATATCGCCCTCTAGAGTTGATCTACTGATAAGGTCGAAGAAGTCGATTTTCGAAGGCCAGTAAATTTAAGACAAGTGTAAACGATTCTATTTCTCAAAAATCTGCTAATGGACTTTTTTCAAGTTGAAAACTAATTTTCACAAAGAATTTCAACGGATCAGTGAAAGCATAAAATCAACTCTTTTCTAGTCAAAACACAAAAGCAATACTTCAATTGATGTTTACTGTTTGAAATTAACAAGGAAAATAAATGCTTTTCAGTTAAAACCTTTACAATTATCTTATATAAATAGGTAACCTATTAATATCTAACAAATTGATAACTATTTTCTAGAAATTTAACAAAGTAATAAAACTGACACTGAAAGTAAAACTCACAAAATAGCAAATATGGTAAAACTAAAGTTCATAAAAACGAGGCTAAAAAATTAAACTAACAAAACAATCCATCTTACTAGATAACAAACACAACTGATAATGGCGTCATTTACTCTGCAATTAGTAAAATAATGAATCTTTACAATATACTGAAAGTAATGAGAGTCATTTTCTTCATAAAGTAGATCGAAAAAACATGTCATAAAAATCTTCACTATTTCCTTTCATTCATAATTCATTCATATTGGATTTTTTTTCAAAAGAAATTCCTTTCCGTGTTTTTATAGAAAATAGTTCATTTATAGCTGGAAATGCAAACAAGAGAAGAAAAGTAGTCGAATTCATCAATTATTTTAAATTTGTGGCGCGCAAACGAACCGAAGAAATTTTCTTGTAAATATAGCAATCACGTTTTCAAACCATTGATCACGTAAAATCTTCCCTAAACAAATTAAAATAATAAATAACTCTTACCAGTTAATGAACTAATCCTTTTTGGTATCAAATCTAGAAACAAAAAAGCACGATGTATGAAATTTTATTTTAGAAAAAACTTATTTAATTAGAAATGAAAACAAAAAAAGGAAGGGGAAATAAATTTAAATTGTTTATCCTGTGACTCAGCAAAGTTTATTTGGCTTCAACAATCATTCTATGATAATTAACCCAATTTTTTTTCCATATTTTAATTATGTTGAAAAGTCAAAAACAATAAAATCGCAAAAAAAAAAAATAACTACAAAAAATTAAAACGCTACCTATATAAGTTAAGGTGTGATGTCTTTTTCCAAGTAAACAATTTTTTTATATATATATATATATCTAAGATGAATGTTTTTTTAAAAAACTGAACAGTTTTTAAAAAAAAAATTCATCTTAGATACGAAAAAAAAAAAAAAAATTCAAAAAACATTCCTCCTTTAAATATATTATTTCGCATAATTAAAAAAAGCCGAAAAATATTTATGAGAAAACTAGAAGTTTTAAAATTACGACTTATTTAACTTGAACAACAGAGAATAAATTATATAAAAATATAAAAAAGGTAAGGTTATAAACACATCTAAACAAGGGTTTGGTTTAACAAATGAATTTTTTGAGCCTCAAACTTCTGGCGTTAATGTAAAGTAAGTACTCAGACTCACAGATAAAAATATTTTTATTTACTTTTTTTACATTTTTTAAACATTAAACTGTCAGGCAACTACATTTTCAAAAAAATATATACCATCTAAAACTATTTACATATTTAGTTCTATATATACTTATATAAATACTATTTAATTGTTCTTCTGTGTATTCTCAAAAAAGTAATAAAAAATCTATATTTTATTTAAATTTACACAAAAATTTTAGAAAAACAAAACCTAAATATCATTATAACCATAACAATTAAAACATTAAAATATAATATTAAACTAAAAATGTAAATTCAAACTGTAATATGTAATTGATTTAAACACTTTTTCATAAACTTACCAAGTACAGCATTTAGCAATGATTCCCTTTTTTCATTTGAATTCTTCAAGTTACCAAGTAATCCCACAAAACATTTTTTGTTTTCATTTGCAAGTCCGCAGATCATAGACAAACAACTAAGCAACTTTTTGTTACTTATAATCTCTTTAGCACTCAAATAAACGTGTGCATAAACTGAAGCACAAAACTCCATTAAAGTGAGGTGAGCAAACTGATATTGATAACCGAGTTGTGATTCAACTCGTTCAATGAAACCTAAAAGTTCATTTTCAACTCCATCAAAGTCATTGACAATCCCTTCCATTTCATCTTGGGTGAAAAGAATTTTACCTTGATTGAACAACTCCCATGCAACTTTACAAACTCTTAAAACATGTTGCTTGTTGCTCTCGCTTTGCATCATACTATAAACTGTTCCCTTGGTTTTACAAATGTGAATTTGGAAAAAGTATAAAAAAACAGAGCAATACAACTCAGTCATAGTGTTGAAAGAATAAGAACCACTTGCAACAATAACTGCACACATTGCCGATAAGTAAAATGGAACAGAAGCCATGGCTTTAGCATAGAAAGACTGCTCAAGAACACTTTTAATGGTTTCTTTTTTGTTGCCATAATTTTCAATATACTTATTAACTCCCTCGTCATTTAAACCCATTATTTGAATAGCTAACTTGTCTGTACATTCTCTAACTTTATCTTTGTACTGTGATATAGCTCCAACTCTTCCAGCTACAACACATTTGTACTTTTGAATATTCAATGCTTGTTTTAAAGCATAAATGATAGGATGGTTGCTTGTTCTGAGTAACTTATAATTCGTTAAATCATCTAAGTGTGCAAACTCATCCAACCCATCTATCACAAACAGTACGGAAAAATGCTCACAAAAATTGCACTCTTGAAAAATATCTTTGTAGTAAACTTTTAAAAGTTCATTTATGTTACCAATGTTTTGTAACTGATTTAACTTTCTCCATTCAAAATAAAGCATAAAATCCACAGTTTTCCATAAGATACCATTGGCCCAGTCCAGTAAGCACTTTATGAGCAAACAGGTTTTTCCAATTCCAGCAATACCAGATATCAAGAGTAAAGATAGTTCCTTTAAAAACACTTCCTTAAACTCGATTGGCTGATAGATCAATTGTTTCTGAAGAAATAACTCTCGTTCAGCAATACTTACAGTGTCTTTTTCCACTTCATTCGCATCAACTACAGTCAATTCAATGAACTTATCTAAAAATTGAATTTTAGCTGGAGTTTTTACTAAGTGCACAATTTCATCTATTTTTCCATAAGTTTTAAGATAATGATTTTTCAGTGCCTCACGCATTTCTGAAAGAACAAAAGAAGAAATCTATCTTAAGTTTCTAAAAATTAAATGCAAAATAATGCAAATCAAACAACCTGAACAAAGACTTATGATTTTGTTGTCATGTTGAAATTTAAAAGAAAGTTTAAAATTAATTCCCAATATAAGTTTATTTTAAAAAATAACTTATAGTTTTTACTTGGAGTTGTAATTTTTATTTCTTCTCTTCTTAAAAGTTTGTTTTAATAATTGTTACATTTTGCACTCAAAATGTTTCTGTTTATGTTAGATTACTTGTGCATTGTTCTTCGCTGATATGATCTCATTTTAATGTCCACTTTTATTATGAATTTTAAGCCTATTTCTATTAAGCAAATTACTTATTTATTTTTTTTTTGTTTTTGAGGTTTTATTGCCAAATTTTCTCTTTTACTGTACATACAAATATTTATTTGTTTCAGTTTGATAATTTATTGTTTGTAACAGTAACTTTTTTTTAACAGTAAATAATTTTTAGTTATTTTAATAAAATATTTTGTGTAAAATGTTTAATAATGATAATAATAATAATAATAATAATAATAACAATAATAATAATAATAATAATAATAATAATAATAATAATAATAATAATAATAATAATAATAATAATAACAATAATAATAATAATAATAATAATAATAATAATAATAATAATAATAATAATAATAATAATAATAATAATAATAATAATAATAATAATAATAATAATAATAATAATAATAATAATAATAATAATAATAATAATAATAATAATAATGATGATGATAATAAAAACAACAGCAATAACAAAAATAATAATAATAAAAAGAATAATAATAATCATAATAAAATCAAATATTTTTTTTAGTAACTTGATTTTTTTAACATAACATTTTTTAGCATTCATTTGTATCAATAAAAACAATCTTTTTTTTTTCTTTCATTTTTAAAAACAAAACACTTGTAAATTACCTACTAATGAGCTGGTAAAATTTTGTTAATAAAAAGAATGCTTTTTTTTTTTGAAAATAAAAAGCATTCTTTCTTAGAATTCTTAGTAGACCGTGTAAATTCATCCATTTAAGTTGTCTGAAAAATATCTCAAAATTTGCTGTGCAACTTGATATATTTTAAAATAAAACAGCTAATAATCAAGTTTTCACCAAAAGTGGCTCATTCAAATCATTTCTGTATGATAGATGATAAATTCTATGTCAAAGATTCTAAATAAAGTTATTATTGTCTAAGATACTGTTATTTGAATAACTGAGAAAATTGCTAATACTGATTTAAAGATATTATACTTAAAAAAGTAAAGCAAAACACAATATGTCAAAGTTATCACATGGTAAAAAATAAACTTAGAATAGCCCTTTTTAAAACATTAAAAAAAAGTTCTTTCTCGTAATAAGTTATAGGAAGCGGAACTTTTCATATAAGATTATTATTAACCTTACTTATACTGTTTATGTAACTTCTATTTGTGCATGCTTTTAAATCATCTCTTAAGGTTCATCTAAGTACAGAAAACATTTACCAGTAAAATTGTGCAAATAAAATGTTGGACCTGATAACAAAAATGATTTCTCATAAAAATTTATAATAAATAAAATTGCACAAAAGTGCAATTTGCTACAGTCTTTGTTTATATTCCCCAACTTTTGCTGGCCTTTATTTAACCAGGAAGTCTCTACAGCTTTTCTGTTTAAATTACAGATTTGTCTTGCAGCTTCCTCATATTCCAATGGGATGAATATTTATTTCCAAGCTGAATCATAAAATCTTTTATTAGTGGAATGAACTTTCTCTCTAAAGATTAATAATTTCTGACTCTATCTGCACAACAGAAACAGATACACCTACTATTTTCTAAATAAAGTCTTGCTCTTTGTAGGCTCATGAAAATACTTTTTTTTTAAAAAAGAAAAATAAAAAAACAACAGATTTTAATACATTAAATTAACTTCTTTTTATAAATTATAACATATTGTTTTATTTTAAGCAATCTATCAGATAGTTGAGGGAATATATTAAGACAAATTTGTCTGAAATTCAACATACTTATAATAATCTATTGTAATTAGCCTCTAAATATGTAAAAAACTTTGCTTTGAGGCACATGGCAGATGATTTGAGAACTAGAAAAAAACGCTATTAGTATAGTATTGTTTTTCAATTTAAAATTTTAGTAAAAAAAAACATGATAGAAATGATTTTTTTTCATCCTCATATATATGAAACTAAAAACCTCTAGCAAAATTTAAAGCTATTATTGATAAAAAAGACTACAATCAGATTTTCAACCAAATGATTGCAGGAATATTGTACATTTTTTCTAAGTAACAGCTTTTGTCCGGATTTTGTGCGAATTTCAAATGACGGTTGTAAGATTGATGAATATTTCATTCTTTTGATGAATTTTTCAAAACTTTTTACTGGAGAGAAGTTTGCTACGATTCCTCAAATAAAAAACAACTGATTTCATTGAAAGCTAACTTAATTTCTTAAATTTAAGAAATTAAGTGATTTCATTGAAAGATTAGCTTTCAATGAAATCAGTTGTTTATATATATATATATATATATATATATATATATATATATATATATATATATATATATATATATATATATATATATATATATATATATATATATATATATATATATATATATATACTCTTTTTACATTTATTTATGTTTGTACTTCCTTAATCTGTAATCTCCATTTAAATCAATTCTAGGAACCATTCAAAAATTAAATTCAATACCAGGAAAAACCTAATGAAGCTCCAATAATTCATAAAATCAATATCACTGATGTCCAACTATAGTTAATTAAAGCTCTATATTTTTATCTCTTGAATACAGTAGAAAAAGTAAATTTATAAAAATTAAAAAAATCATGCTAATCAAAATTATTTCCATAAAAATTTCTTTCATTGTGTCTATGAATTATTAAAAAAAACAAAACTATAATTGCATAATACGTTGCATCAGTATTCAGTACCAAGACAAAAGTAACAACAAATTTGGCACAGTCATTGACACAGGCGAAATTATTAACCATCTCAGATGCAGCCTTGTATGATTGTTTTTCAGCCCTCTCTGTAACTGAAATTTCTAAAAAACTGTCTCCAATGGTGGTGGTTTTGAAAAAAATTATAAAGATAGATGATTCTTGCACTGCATGAGGCAGACTCTTAAGTAGATGCAGTCCTCAATCATCTCTAATTTCTGAACCAAGTTGTGCCTTTTCCTGACAAGAGAGATACCAAGAAAACAAAGAGAAGGTCCCTAGCTTTGGGTTCAAGTACCATAAGTGGTGCACTATCATCTTTACATTAATAGTCTACAAAGCAACACCATTGTAGGGATAGAGCCTTAGGACGAGTTGCTGTTTTATGGTGCACCAATAACTACTCAAGATGTGAACCATGACTGAAAGTAAATGCTAACTAAAAGTTTGTTAAGTTGTGGGATACTCTTTAGTTCATAACCCAATTAATCTGTGGAGGGTACCTGGACTTAACCAGACCTTTTCTATAACCATATATTGAATGGCCAAGGTGAATTAATGGCTTTAGGCTGTCACAAGGAATGTTTAATGATGTCTCAAATGGCTTTGGTTGACAATGGTCAGATTGAACCTTTTTTTTTAAATCTCATAAAAAGCAAAGTCTCAGGCCCAGTTGATGGACCAACACACACTCTAAATTGTCAATCGTGACAATTTATAACATTATTTCGAAAATATCATTATCATTGGAAGACCCCAAAATGTTATTTTAATTCAGTAAAAGTTTGCAGGTAATATCAGAAGGCTGAAAAGAAACATTAAGGAGGGTATGCAACAACATTTCTGAAAAAATTTTTTTTTTCTGGGACACCCTTGCATTATTAGGGTATTATAATTTAACATACTTAAGTGACAAACATATTTGCATTTGTATAACTTTAACATCTATATATACTGAGTGTTTTAAATAAAGTTTAAAAAATTACTTATTCAACGTTGATTTAGATTTTAACAAAATTTTATTTTAAGAAATTCTATTTTAAAAGTAATTTAAAAGGCTCCTTTTTTAATGGGAAAGTTAAATATTTGTTAAATTTGGAATGAAAGATGATGAAAAGGCTTTTACTTAAGTAAATCAATTTTTATTTTATTTTTGTAATATATATCTCTATCTATATATATAAAATGGATATGATAACGACAAAAAGTTTATTAAAATCATGATTGTAATAAGAAACTGTGATTTTAGCATAAATTTCTGTTTGTTTTTACATCTCTTATAAAACCCACAAAAACCTTTAACAATAGTCTTATTTTGAATGTTCTAACAGAGAAAATGAAAAGATGCGAATATCTGACAATAAAGCCTATCACAAATCGTTTAGAGTTCATGACTTTGACAGAAAAGGTAACAATTTCATAACTAGCTATTTTTAATCTTTGCTTGAGTTTGGTAAAAGAAGGTGGTATTAAAATCTTTATAAAATTTTGTCAACTTCTTTTTAATTTTACATAGTTTATTATAACTGAAAAATATTTTATTCAAATTATAATTTGACATTAATTTGCTTACCATCTTTATGCTGTCCTGAATCTGTAAAAAAGAACAGAAAAAACCCATAAAAGTTTATTAATGAATACAAAAAAATATATGATAGGAGAATGTATTATCTTTTGTACTGAAATTATGATAAATTAAATAACTTTAAATAAAATTTGAATAAAGCTTTTTTATAATAAAGATTTAAGAAATCATATCATCTACCAGCATTGATCAGAAGCTAATATAAAAAGTAACCATGACAGTTTTTCATGAAATTTATTAAAGGAATTATCAATAATATCATATTTAAAATAATAAAAATAATAAAACAATATCTAAATAAATCACTAAAAAATAGTACACAAAAATAGTTCTCTACTGAATAAGAATTAAATATAAAAAATGTAAAATGAAGTTTTCCTGATTAAAAACACAAACAAAATAAGCAACTTAAAATTTCACTAAACAAAACTCATAAATTTAAGAGAAGATGCAAAATTAGTTCAAAATCAAAAGAAAAATCATTACAATTGAAATCTAAAACAAAATATTTATTTATTTCAAAAATAGCTTTCGAGGCAACTGAAGTTTAAATCTTATTTTAAAGAGAAAATTATTGCGTTTATAATAAAAGAAAAAGAGAGAAACAAAAACTACAAAAACGTCTGCTTAACAGTTTCATCAAAAGAATTGTTATGACTATTTGCTAATATTATTTCGACTGTGGTTTTGTTAAATTTGTGTAAAAATAAAATTTTGTATTGTTCTTAAAATTTATGATATATAATATATTTTTACTTTATCAAACTTTTTAATGAAATGTTTTGTGTAAAAATTATAACATTAAAAATAATATTAATAATGTTAATTCTAATGAAAATAAAAATAATGGTAATAGTAATAGTAATAGTAATAATAATAATAATAATAATAATAATAATAATAATAATAATAATAATAATAATAATAATAATAATAATAATAATAATAATAATAATAATAATAATAATAATAATAATAATAATAATAATAATAATAATAATAATAATAATAATAACAATAATAATAATAATAATAATAATAATAATAATAATAATAATAATAATAATAATAATAATAATAATAATAGTAATAATAATAATAATAATAATAACAATAGTAATAATAATAATAATTTTGGTAATAATAATAATAATATTGGTAATAATAATACTAATAATAAAAATAATAATAATAATAATAATAATAATAGTAATAATAATAATAATAATAATAATAATAATAATAATAATAATAATAATAGTAATAATAATAATAATAATATATAATAATAAAATTCTTAGAAAAGTCCTGCAGACCCATTTCTTTTATGGTCGTCGTTTTGTAAACTTTTCATTTAGTTTTGAGGAAAAAAATTCCTGCTTAAAAAGTGTTACAGATTTTAAATGCTAAAGAGACAAAAAAAAAAAAAAAAAATTGCTTCTATAATAGGGTTTATTGATTCCAATGATTGGAATAAAGCAAAAAGTATTTGGCTCTTAGACGTTTGCAAACTTTGTGTTTCTCAAGACAAAAATGGAAATCACTCGATCTTTACATTCGAAACTGAAATGGAGCATTTGATTAATTTCATTAAGCCAATTCAGTCTTTTGAGTCACAAGTAGTTTGCAATAACGAATTGTGCATGCGAAGTTCAACTAGAACTATTAATGATCTCTACTTCTCAAAAGTAGGCGAAGACGTAGTCTTGAACTTTTTTCTAAAAAAAAAAAGTGTTCTAATATGCCCAAGCAAACTCTTCTGATTTTTTTTATCATCTTTTTAGTATTCTAGATATTATTTCTTTTATTCTTATTAAACTTTGTAGTTATTCTTTTTCAATTGAAAGTTTCGTAGAACAGGTTTTTAAGATTTATTATAACATAGATTTTACTTCAGACAATCACCAAGAATGGGGAATCAAATATGGATTTCGTCATGTTAAATATATATTTTTATAACAACTTGCAAAAAGAAACTACAGATTCCGTCAGGAAAGATCAAGTAAAAGATTAAAAAAAAAAAAAAGCAAAGAACCAATAAACAACGCTTGCAAAATATTACTAAGTTATTATTTAAAACTTGAAAAAAAAGGAAAAACTTTGTTTTTATTTTAAAAGTTATTTTAAGTAGGGTGTTAATATATATAAATCTATCTGAAAGCCTACTTCAGTATTCCGTGTGTAATTGGAATAAACTGAAGCAGGCAACCAGTTAGCGAAAAATCTTGTGTAGCAAAATGTAAATTTATAACGATAATCTAATTGTTTGATTATCGAGATATTTAATGATTCGCATTTGAATAAATTAAAAGATATTTTTACATTATGCGACATTTAAATATATGATTTTATAAGCCTTGATTCATGGAAATTTATTATAGATATGAATTTTTGAGTGTGAAATAAGTGATAAGTTCATTTTTTTCTTTTTAATTTTGACTTAGACCACTTTCATAATTATGGGCACATATCAACAAAACATTCCCACGTAACCAAACAACCAAGAACTCAAGCTTTCAGACTTTCTCCGTAAAAAAACAAGCCTCTCAATTTTACGGAAAGTGCATCAAATGAGGCCGAGTAAATTAGAAGGCAATGTTCTAATTTTATATTTTAAACATTTCTCGTGTTTCTTAATTTAAACTCTTCGATGCTACAAAAATGTTTTTTTATATTTTTTATTTCAATATTATTAAAATCTTTTCCACGGTCATATATATACCCAGGTAAAGTTGGAACAAATATCCTAAAACTTTGTCAAAATTTTTTTAGGTCAGTCGGGTGACCTTTAAGTCCCCCTCAAGACTAAAGTTGTGAAGAAATTGTACTTAAAAAATAGAAAAATATGGTATGTTCAGAGTATTTGAGGGGGATTAAAGTGAAAAAGTTTATTTCGATTTTTTTTTTTGTTATTTGTTATCTATATTTTCATTTTAAAAGGCTACGTCATCATGTTTATTACATCGTCTTGGTTAAAACGACATTTACGAAAGGAAAAAATGAAAATTTTACGTTAGGCAAGAGGTTATGAAATCAGCAATTTATGTATTTTCATACTTAAAGTTCATTCAGATCGACAGCCGGAAAAATTCCCTCTTAAATTAACCAAAAAAACAAACTATTTTGAACTAAACAAGTAATTTACCATTTAATAAAAATCTTTACAAATACTATCATGACAAAAATTATCCATTAATTGAAATAAGTATTTTAAAATGAACAACAATTTCCTAAGTCTACAATTTCCTTTCCTTCAGTTAAGAAAGTGACATCAGGCTTTCTGATAGTTTTTTTTTTTGTATTATTACTTTTTCCCACACCAAAAACCTTGAAAGTTGACCTTACTTTGTCAACAGTTAAAAGTCTGTTCTGCTTGTCATCTTCATTTTCGCATCTTTGCACAAACTGCTGCATCATTCCGATTGCTCGTTCAGAATGATCATTGACAACAATTAACATTTTGGCAAAGTTTTCAAAATTCTTAAACGAGGACTGGATGTGCCAATATTGGGGTGGAAGTGATAACCAGTCTCTCACTCTCTGATTATCCAACCCAACCATTGAAAAAATTAAATATGAAAACTCATTAACCAAAAGAGAGAGGGTTGGTACCTTCATATTATTTACGATGTTAATCTCGTTTATTCAATCTTTGCTTCTATCTTAAAAAAAAACTGGATCCGGCATTTGAAAGGAAAGCAAAGCATCTGCCATGATTGTTTTTTTATCCATAGAAACATTTTTATCCAAAAGAGCCAAGGGAATAATCGTTGAATCAAGATACCATGTATGAACATACGAGACTTCCAAAACTCTGCATATTAGTTTTCTCGAATGAAAAGATGATATTCCCACTACAAAAATTGTTCCTAGCCGTTCGTTTTCAAACTAAGCAATTCAGTGAATCTGTTAGATTAAGTATCGTTGTTTGCGGATTTGAACGTACGTAATTGCCGAAACTGTAATGCTTAGTCCTTGGTTGGAAAGAAGAGCTTACTAATTACCAAGCTTTTTCCTAGCTGTCCATTCTAATGTTTTGCAATTTAGTGAAGCTGTTTGATTAAGTATCATTGATGCTAGTGTCGTACATACAAATCCTTGAAACTCTGTTGCTTATTGTCTGAAATAGAGAGATGAACTTAAGCATTACGTGACTTTTGAAACTGTGGTGATTGATTCTTTGAAAGGAAAGATGAACTAATTCATTACCAAGGTTGTTCCTAACCGTCCGTTTACAAATTAGGCAGTACAGTCAAGTTTTTTCTTTGGGTTTTATTTAGTTTGTGCATTTTAAAGGTTTACATTTTAGCTGCATATTCCTATCAAATCCAAAAAAATTTTTTTTTAAACGAAGTTTTATCTTTTGAATGTGCATTTTAAGTGTAAATCAGCTTTTGTTGTTTCAAGAAAGCACCACATTAAGCATTCGATGGCGATATACGATTGATGGCCAGGTTTGGTTTTTCGAGTAAAACAACAATCGCATCCAGCCACTGGTCACAATTAATTTTAAACAATGGTTAAAGAAATAGCTTTTGTTAAGCATTATTTAAAATTAATTATGTTTGCACTTGCACACTACACCAAAAAATTCTCTCTCTAGGTAATTATTTACGTTATTTTAATTTACTGCAGCAATTCACATGAAAGGGTTTTATTATTTTGAAAAGTAATGTTACAGCTTTGTCGTTTAAAAGACAATTATAAAAAGACAATTATAAAGTAAGCGAGGTGGTTCATTAGAATACCAGCATTACCCTTAACTTCTTTTTTTTTTCTCTAAAGGTTATTTTAATTGCTATGGAAACGGCTGGTATAAATATGTTGATTCTCCATCAAAAGAAAAGAAATGTCAACCCTTCGAAATTTTTCAAAAGTTCGCTCAAAATTTGTTTTTGATTTTTCCAAGTTAAAACTTTTTTTCTTTATTGACATCAAAGAAAAAACTTACCGTTTTAAAAAATATCTCATCTCATTTCAGACACACATTTAAAAAACCTCTTTAAGCTTTAATAAACAACAAATATTCTCAAATATAAATTAAAATATTTAATTTTGTTCAAAATATTCATTTTTTTCTACGCTTTGTGTTTTAAAAGAATTTTTTTTTTTTCTCTTAAATATACTTAATATTTTGCTTCATAAATATTTTTTGCATTACTTTTTCATTTTACATATTTATTTAACATATTAAAAATATTAAAGTAATCAAAAGTATTTTGTATCACTCACTTCAATTTTTTCATCTCTTCGATGTTACAAAAACTTGCTTGTATTACACATACCTTATATATTATTACATTTGGATTTTTTATTTAATATGTTAAGCGTTTTTCGTACTTCTTACTTTAAACTCTTCGATGTTATAAAAGGTTTTTTAATGGTACTCGATCCTCAAATTCTTAGTGTTCGAACCACAAAGCCACTTACACACGTCTTCGATGATATACGTATTGTCGTGAAGGTGAAAATCTGATATATTTTCAGCGAATTGAGTCCATGGGAGGACGAAACCTTCAAACTAGTTCTTTAATACAAAAGTTTTGCTGAAAAATATATACGCACTTTCAATCTCATGCTTCAGTGCCCATTTATCGATCTTCTCTGAATGATATAACTTTATCCAACGGACACGACGAACGTAGACAGAACATAAAATGAGGAGTTTTTTTCTCAACCTAGATGAGAAAAAACTCCTCATTTTATGTTTTTAAACATTTTTACGAACAGATAATCTATACCACTTGCATCCTTCGTCAAAAACCTTCTCCAAGAAATATTTCTCATGTGAAACTTCATGAGCTGATTTTCCATCGCCTATTAATCTCCCACCATCGTTCATCGATTGATCTTTTCAGGTACTTGTTTATTAGAAAAATCAGAAAGTTGTATAAAAAGATTAGTTAGGATGTTAACTTTTTTTAAAGGTATTATCTTTTTACATTAATATATTATTTGTATGTATTTTTACATTTCTCCTTGGATTGAAATAATAAAGCATGGGTTACTTTTCGTTTATTTTTAAACTATAATTCTATTAAACTATAATGTGTTAGTGACTTTTTTTATTTTTGAGGAGGTCCTTTGCATATTACCCTTATGGAAATTTCAAAAATTTTGAAAAATAAAATTTCTATTAAAAGCTGGAACTGCAATCACAATTGTGTGTAATACGACAAGTTTGTTCCCAGGTTCCAATAGCTGTTAAAAAAAACTAAATAAAGATTTACAAAAATTGAATTTAAAACTGAAAGACAATGACTCAACAAAAATGAGATTTTTGAAACAAGACTCATGGTTGAAAGCCTCATCAGTGCAGTAAAAATATTTTTTTAGATTTTCCTTTGTTAAATTTTAATAAACTTATTAAGGTTTTGAAGTTTTTTTTATCTGAATTTTTTTTTTCAGATTGTTCTAGTGAAAAATGAAGCAAATTAAGCTCAACTGTGATTTGTCGATTGTTTATAAATTTTGATCTTCCACATTCAAGTAAGCATTCGCAGTTCTGAGGAATCTTCGGGCTTCAGGAGCAGACCATGCTTCCAAGTTAGATGTATTTTACATCTATAAGGAGATAAAAACTAGCTTTCTTTTTAACAATTTGAATTTTACTGAAATAAAACTTTAAATCAATTTTAGTGGACGATTCCTCCATGATAGAATTTCCGGGAAAAGGTTATCGCTATCTTCATTTTTTAATATTCAAAATTTTTAAGCTAAAAAAGTCAGAACTTTTTTTTCTTAAAACAACAAAGAACAGTTTTAAATGTTTTATTATCATTAAGATTGACTGCTGAAAGCATTAGAAAAGTTTTTTAAATTAAAAATTGTTGTCTTTTAAAAGTTTCATTTTTTGCATGAAATCGCATTAAAATTTTAGATATAAATTGATGAATCCATCTGTCATTAGAACCAAACAATATTGCATCCCCTCTAAAGCCCATGCAGAACTTTCATTAAACTTAACAATTGGTCATCGACTGAATACATTAAGAAACCTGTAACTTTTCTCATAAATTTTATTGATGAATTTAAGAGAAAATTACAAAAAGCAGTCATTTTTATACTTAAACATGTGTTATATTGATGAATGTTTAGTTTTTTGATGCGCCTGTGTTTCTCAACTACTTGTTTTTGTTCTTCATCAGTACAACTCCATATTTTTCACAGTACTTTACTCATGGCAAGCTGTCAGCTGTTGGTAATTATCAACTCATCCACATGTGATTGCTCACTATCAGAAGAACTGCTTGCTATCATTCTACCTTCAAGCTGTTTTTGTCTTTGATTTTTTTATTTTATCCGGCTTGAGTCATATAATTAATATGTTGTTTCTTCAACAGCAAAAAATGTCCCTTTGAAATGCACATACAAAACCAGATATTAGTTTTTAAAAGTAGTTTGTAGTAAACCAATTTTAAAGCATTTTCTGTTTTCTCTAATTATGTTTAAGTTGTTCGTCCAGGGGAAAATACAAACAGTTATTCGAATTTGGCTTAAGTTTGCATGAAGTGCTTGTTATGTTTTTTTGGCAAAAATAAAATAAGATCTTAGAGCATGATTAGGTTTAGAGGATGAGCACAGTGTTAATTACTATTGCGTAATAAAAAGTTGATTGTTTATTATGAAGTGATTTCGTAAACGTCATGACGTCTGAGCGGCAATGATGTAATCATGGGACATTTAGATCCCTGTCTCTCCTCCTCCTTCTTCATGAAGATAGGAAAGGATGATTATGATGCTGTTAAAGACGTTTTCATTTGATTAGTTAAAGGGGATGTAGATTTTATGTAAATTATTTTTCTAATTAGTAAATTGAAATGATTATAAATAGAAAAATAAACGACCATTTTATTCATGGAACAGGGATCAAAACTCTCAGGATGCCACATCTTATTTTTATTATTAATGATATATGTTACATTTAAAGATTGTTTTATTGAGTTTTTACTAGTTACATTTTAATTTATCAGAAACGATGTTGCACTCAATGACAGAAATTTAGAGAGCTTTATGGAACTTGAGCGGTAATTTTTTTTATTTTTAAAGTTAAAAAAAACTTTAAAACTTATATTCACCATTAATTATACAATATAAGGAATGTTTAATAATTTCATACTTAAGTAGAACTTAACAAAAAAGAAAGAAATTAAAAATTAATGTCTGGTTGATTCTAACCGCTCGTCTTTTTAGGGACACCTAAAAAGATAACTGCGGTAAATGTATGAAAGAGATAAAATATTCTACAAAGAGTTCAAAGTTTTGCATTTCAAAAGTTTTTGCTGAGTAATTTAAAAAATATATATGGAGGTAAGAAGTTAACATTCAAGACAATGTTATAAAGTTTTTATTTGACTAAAAATATTCATTTAAATTGTCTACTAAAAATAATTGCAATGTACAAACAAAAATTTAATGTTTTGTAAAACTTATACACACGTAGAGTAATTGTAACACTACAAATGAGTAATTATATACTTTAGTTTCGATGGACAGAAAACAGCTATAAAGCTAACAAACAGTTAAACAAAAATAAAACTTTTTACGAGATGCTATCAAAAACTTGAACTCAATAAGTTTAGTTTATCTCAGTAATATTTTACCTATTAATTCTGCTTGTGACGAATTTACTCATTTAGAGAGTGCTTTTTGGAAAAACCTCAATGATGAACCAGAGACTTCAATTGCGATAAAAGTTGAACGAAAATGCGTCGAGTTATTTCTATTAAGTTATAGAGCTGTTGAAGAACTTGAGATGTTAAAAAATGGAATGCAGAATGTATTAGATTTTTACAACAATACCATTAATAAATACAAAAAAGGTCTAGCATCATTTGAACAAAATTTTTTAGATGATGGTTGGAGAGCTATATTGTTGAAAGAAACAGACACTTTAGTTGGGAAAAAAAAATTGGTTGTCTGAGCCTTTTTCTAGTATTTTAATTCAGATTCTATAAGTGAAGCGAATGTTAATTCTTGGGAGAGCTTGAAGACGAATTAAATAGAGACTCAGATGAGAGTGATATAGATTTTTCTATTAGTAGTGAGAATTCCTAATTTAATGGGGAGTGTCGCAATCGAAATCAGGAATATTTTGTGCACTTTTACCGTATTTTTTGGCATTATATTCACTTTATTAACCCTCCAGCAGTTGACCACCTCCGATTTTACAGTTTCGAACTTTTATCTTCATAAAAGTTGATTACGCCGTCATTGGGCGAATATTAACACATTGTTTTTTTTTGATATTGGACTTCCCCTTTCTTGATGATGTCATAATGAACGATCCCTAAATTTTATTTTGAAAAAGTTCACTTGAACTTCTGTAATATTTTGTTCGAAAAATAAGAATTCAATGATCTAAACCTCTTTTTTACACAAAAACTAGTGTAAATTTATTATCTCATTACCATTAAATCTAATTAACTCATTAAATACATAACATAGATTTTCATTTGTAAGCTAAGTTTAGACGAGGCATTCTTGCACTCAAGGGTCAAGTTACATCCAATTGCAATCTTCTACGGCGATTTTTAGAGAGGGATTATAGATTTTTTTTTTTTTTTACATTACATTTTTTATTATTTTATTAAAATATAAGAAGAATTGTTAATGTCGATGCATTTAATGAGATTAAATGAAAATCAGTGTTAAGTATTTAATGACTTAATAAGATTTAATGGTAATAAGATTTTCACCAGTTTTCGGAAAAATGGATAAACGTATTATAAATCATTAACGATATGGTGCGGAGTAAACTTGTTTTGAAAGCCACAAGTGAGTCATGATAAATATCTTTTGATAAAGAGTTAATGAATGCCCCAATCGTTTTACGGATTGCTACTCTTGGTTACTGAGTTCTCGTTTGTAATCACTCTCCTATTTAGTTTACAAGTTGAAGTGCGCCAACAGTTAACAAGGTAGATCTTAATAGTGTTTACATGTGAGCCAACAATTAACAGGGTTATTATCCTTCCAAGAAATCATTAATCGTCTTTGTCTCAACAAAAACACCAAAAAACTAAATATCACAGGACATACAAAAATCTGTTTATTTTGTCAATATCATCTAAACAGCTATACATCTTTGTGAATTCAATAATCTTGTAACATATAATTAAGCAGATTTTTTTAATTTAGACGTTATTTTGTAAATTTCAGGCATTAGTGATTTGCCTCAATTATTTTGTGGTTTGCTTGCGACAACGACGTAATATTATTAAAAAAGCCCAAATGAAATTTGTAAAAAACCATTTGCATTTAAGTTCAAAATTCCAATTAAAATGATCTTATTCAGTGAAGAATTGAAAAACGTTTTGCATGTTTGGAAACGATTTACTCCTAAATATCAAATGCCAAGCGTTAAACATGGTGGTAGCATTATATAATAGTTTGGGAATCTTTAAGTCGTGATTCTATTGGCCATCTTCATCAGATCAAAGGCATAATGGATTATAATGAATATATAGATACAATCAAGAATGTTATGCTGCCACATGGAAAATACAAAATGCCTCGTGGTTGGATTCTCCAGCAAGACAATTATCTAAAGCACCGCACTATGAGTCCAAATTGTGAAAAACGTTTTTCCGATTTTTTTTTTTTTAACAGAAAGTGAACTTTGTGCAATCTTTTAACTTTAAACAGATGTTAACTGTATTTAAACTTAACATAGAGTCGTTTTCTGTAAAGAAAATTTATAGCTTTGTTTTCATAAAATATATTTTGCAAAGAGTGCATCTAGAAGATTATACAGGTGTTTTTTCTTTGTTGTTGATTAAATATGAAAAGATTAGAACTTATAAACATAATTCAAGAAGTTGGTGTTAATCATGCGAATTTGCAAGCCATTTTAGAAACTGAAGCAAAAAATAAATTGCTAACCAATGAAGAACTGTCTGATGTAGAAATCTCAGAAAAAATTAACATTTTTATTTATAAATTTAGGGTTAAATATGCTAAGCATAATCGTAATTTTAAAAGATTAATTAAACAAGAAGTGCCCTGGTTAGAGGGTGAGTTGTTTCAGAATCAAATTACTAAAATTGATTCAACTTTAAAAGCTGGACGACCAGAAAAAGAATAGATAGAGTGTTCATTAAGAACAAAAAGGAGGAAAGTTTCCAGGTGGTTTCTAGTTTAGAATTTTTATTTTTGTTTTTAAAAGTCACTGATTAAAAGCATAAGTTTTGATAAAAAATATATATATAACAGGGCAGATGAGACGCCTCAGCTGTGGTGGAGCAGGGAAACTCTTATATAAAATAAGAGGTTAGAGGAGCTCTTAAACCTTGGATAGTCATCTTCCTAGTGATGGTGTCACAATAAAAATACTCAATCCTGTTCTAGAAGTTTATTTTTCATTATAATAATGTAAACAGGTCATCAAACACAGTTTTTTGTGGTTGAAAAGTATACACCCACATTTCCACACTTGTGTGGTTAAGGCAGTTTTCCATAGTATTTTTTTACATTATCATAATGGAAATAGTTTATCAAATAATGATGTTGTTTATTTTTATTTTAATGTGGCTAAAACTCATACAACTGAAGAATTAGCAGAAGCTGCTGTTGTACGTGCAAAATCAAGTCCTGCAAAATCTGATTTGGAAAAAAATATTAAAATGTTTTCTAAAGATCTACCAGGCCAAACTTACCAATCTGATAATTATCAGCCAATTATGATGTCTGCTGATCAAGCTTTATCACTTAAAATTTAATGTGATTTGAGTGATTTACAATACCAGATAATTCGAAATTTATCTCTGATGCAAAATGCTGACATTTATCCCCCATTAAAAGCAATCTAAAATCAAAAGCAGATTGCTATCCAGAGGGTTTGCATAATACAGAAACGTCTGCAAAGATTAATTTGCAGAACATGATTAACCATAACTTACTTCGAATTTTGAAACTAAATTCTGAGCTACTTCAAAACTTAGATGAAGCAGGTACACATGGAGTATTCAATTTGAAATGTGGCATGGGTGGTACATCTTCACAAAGTATTTGTAGTAAAAGGTTTGAGAATACTGATCTTACTACTGGAGAGCAGAATGAACAGTCAGTATTTTAAACTGCAGTAGTTTCTTTGAAATTAAAAATTGGGGGTTCAAACATCTGGAATAATCCTAAACCATCCAGCCCTCATTTTTGTAGATCTCTTGAACTACATTACATAAAGGAAACAAATGAACTCATTGTAGCAGAAGAAATAAATCTTAGAAAACAAATCGAAAATCTGCAAGACTATATTTAAGATCTAGATTTTCTCAGTAATAAAAAGCGCTGTTGTATAAAAATTAAAATTGTTGTTGACTTGACTCTGTTGGATGGCAAGTCGGTAAATGCTATCATGTTTCATCACAACCGTGCAATGTTTGTTTGCAAAACCGAGTGAGATTAACAATCTAGTAAAAATCAGAATGTTTACTCCAAAAAATGTTAGGCAAGATCAAAAGAACATAAGTTTCAGAAAAACATTAGAAAAACCTCGGGGGGGGGGGGGGGGGGGGGCATATATATGCCCCCCCCCCCCTATATATATATATATATATATATATATATATATATATATATATATATATATATATATATATATATATATATATATATAACTACTAGGAAATGCCGATTCTGGGACATTGATACCTTTCCTATACTTAAGGTTGATACCTTTGATAACTTGCCATAATCAACAACGAAGTAATAAAATAATCTTATCGGTAACTACTTGTCAGGTTTTTAAAAATTTTTCAAGATGGCGCCTTATTCCAAACCAAACACTTTATTAATTTAAAGCAGGAGGCTCAGGACAATGTCTGTTTTTGTAATGTCCAATAGCTAAGGTGCTGATTTTATCATTTGCCTGCCTGCCTGCCTGCCGGTCAATTCTATCCATTTTTTGGCTCTGAGTTCTTTTTGTTTATTTTGTTAGTTTGTTGGTTTATTAATTTTAAAAATAAAGTTTTTAAAAATTTTACCACAAGGTATCAATGACTTCTTGAAAGCCAAACCCTTCATTCAATTTTTTCAAGACATAAAGGCACAAGTGACCGCAGTAAGAAGTATCACCAAACTGAACCCTTTCGCTGTTATAATAAACGGGGCTTTTTAAATAATTAACCAATTCGACAAGAGGTGGCTGTGCATAAGAATCGAAACTATATTTCTTATCGTCGTCTTTGAACCAACACACCCAATGAAACCCACTTGTGTTAATAATCCCACATTCTTTTCTTCTTGACTTTTTCGGCAGATCGTCTCTCATAAAAACACCTAGAAAGCTTTTTAATTTTAACCGTTTAGCAGTCTTTATCAATTGAAAGTTGGTCAAAGCTTCATTAGGTAAAATAATTCCTTCTACATCAATCCATTGAAAGTCAATCATTTTTTAAATTTGTTTCAAAGTTTATCTAAGTTCTTGAAAAGGTGAGAGAACTTTATAGAATAGCTCCTAAGAAGGGGATGCTTGAAAAGGGTGAATTAGGTCCAAGCAGCAAACCAGAACCAGCATATTTATAACCTTTTCCATTTTTAATGAAGAGCCCATCACCATGAACATTATTAGTCCACGGAGTTATAAACAATCCATTTCCACTTACAGTTTTCATCTTCATTCCATTACCATTTTTGCTCAAGTACACAACACCTCGTCCAACAATTTTATCACCAATGACTGATCCTGCAGTCGAAGCAAGTCCACCCAATAAGCCATTAGCAAGCACTGGAGCTGCACGAGATGCAAGCATTCCTAATAAAGGTAAAAGAGCTCCAACGAATCTTCCTTCCAATTTTGAGTTGTGTGCGATTTGTCTTTTGCTGAGTTTAAGAGTGACTCTTTTTCCATTGCTGTATGCTTTTTTAATTTTGTTCAATTGCGCGTAAGTGACAGTAAGTTCACCGTCCAAGTCTTGATGAGTGAGTTTAATGCTAGCATCAGTTTTATCGTGCATTGCTTTTTTAATTTTATCAGCTTGACCTTGTGAGATGTTAAGTTTAATGTTTTGATAATTGCTCATTTTTAATAGATAAAAAAATTTATTTATTTCACTTCTCGAATATGATATTGTATTGTAACATCCTCTCCACGAAAATCAACCAAATCTCCATTTTGATCAATGATGCGAGTAACCATTGTTGAAATTTCGAACAGTTTAACAGGGAGATAAATCAAATGCATTGGTTTCTCGATGATTTTAAAACCTGGACTAACATTTGGATAAAAGGAGTAAATGCAATTTAATTGGGTTCCATTAATATAGGACGATCCGATAACGGTGTTAACAATTCTGATGGTGTTGATGCTTGAAATTCGAACAATATGATCAGACTCGTATTCAGAATTGGAATTTAATTTTCTTTTAGTAAACCCTAAAACTGAAGCGATGCTTTTCTCACACGTTAAAGTCAATCAAATAATTCAAACCTAGTTTAATGGTTGATTTTAAAGTATTAAGATTAATTCCAATTTGAAGGTTGCTTGGAGAGTAATTAATTTTATTTGCGATAATATAACTTCCGCGTTGGGCTGTTTTTATCGTGAATGAAATAGACCTTTGCAAATACTCGTTGATGTCTTTAATGTCATAGCTTCCATCAGGGATGATAATGTTTTCCCAATTAGCTCCGTTGTTCATGCTGTATTTGAAAGAATTGTTTTTATTGTTTACATTTGGAATGCTGTTATAAGTCTCAAGACCGAGAAAAACCATTTCATAACTTTTCCCTTCGTCAAAAACGATTTTGTCTAAAAATTCAGTTGTGATAGCACTTGATTTTCCACTTGAATTATTTTTTAAATTGTTTTTAGAAAATTAAAAAATCGTCAAACCCGCTTCTGTATTTTCCCTGGTTCTTTTTAGAAGACAAATCAATGACGGCAAATCCGTGGGGTTGAGACCAGCAATGTCTGCAAAACTTTTTAAATTCTTCTTTAGACATGTCAACAGCAGCATGATCTCTGTAGAGGTGATCAACGTTTTTTTGGTCTTGAGGAAATAGGCAAATAGAGTTAGCATTTTCTCGGATGGTTTGTCTTGGGAGCATGAAATAATTTTGAGCGAGATAAAAGCAGTCTACGTTAGAGTGTCGTTTTCAATAACATCTTCAGGGTTTAAATTCAATTTTTCCATTTCTCCTTGTACTTTGAACAAATCAAGAATATCCTTTTTAGGAAGTTTATTTTCGAAGGACCTTTTGAGTATTTTGTATTCAGGTTGAAAAAGGGATTTTCCAAACACTTGCAAATGGTTGTAATCGAGGCATCCAGGCTTTAGCAGCAAATTGAGTAGCAACGTTGTTTTTCCGCAGCCAGATTTTCCAACGATGATCCCTCGAATGCTTTTTGGGAAAAGCTTGTTGTTGTTTCTTTTAGTTTTACTAATGTTCCATGACAAATCAGTAACTTCCATTTTTTATATTAAAACTTTTTTTATATATGTTAAAATGTACTGCGTTAAATGCAAAAGAGAAACTGAAACTTTTCATATGAGAAATGAAAAGACAAAAAATAATCGAAATATGTTGAAAGGGACTTGCGACTCTTGCGGAACGACTAAATGCAGTTTTGTTTCTTCAGCGACAAAAGGAGGTGATTCGGTTGAATCGATTAATAAGCTGTCGAGTAAAATCAAGCTTCCGTGGGCGAAATTTCCAGGAGAAATGCACATTCCAGGGATGAACTTTGCAGGTCCTGGTACGAATTAGGATAAGAGATTGACTTCCACGGACATGTATCAAGAATGGAGCAAACCGGTGGACCGAGTGGACAATGCAGCATACCATCACGATTTGGCTTATAAATATTTTAACGACAAAGAGAACAGGAATTTAGCAGATCAGTTAATGCTTGAGGAGATGGATTCTATACCTAACCCCACTCAAAAAGAAATCAACGAGAGAAAGCTCATTGCTCCAGTGATTAGAGCCAAAGCTAAATTTGGATTAGGTGTGAGTGATTTGAAATGGACGGATCAGCTTGCGGAAGAGCTTCATAAACCAGTCATTCACCATTTTAAAAGAAGAAGGGTGATTGTGAATGGCGTTGATGAAATATGGGCTGCAGATTTGGTTGACATGCAATCGTTTTCAAAATTTAACAACGGCGTAAAATATTTGCTTATGGTGATTGATGTGTTTTCAAAGTATGGATGGATCGTTCCATTAAAAAGCAAAACGGGTTTTGAAGTGGCTGAAGCGTTGAAAAAAATATTTGAAGAAAGAAAGTGCATCAAATTGTGGGTGGACAAAGGAAAAGAATTTTACAACAGGGATGTGCGAGCGTTGGGTGTTCAAATGTATTCTACTAAAAACGAGGAAAAAAGTTGTATCAATGAGAGATGGAACAGAACGATGAAAGAGAGAATGTTTAAATATTTTTCAGCCAACAGCACCAATAAATACATTGACGTATTAGATGAAATGGTGAAAAATTACAACAACACAAGGCACTCTTCCATCAAAATGACTCCAGTTGAAGCCAGCGAAGAAAAGAATAAGAATAAAGTCTGGTGGAATCTGAATGGAAAGACGCGAACAGAAAGAAAAAAACCGAAATTTTCCATTGGTGATCAAGTGAGAATCACAAAAAAGAAGTCTAATTTTGAAAAAGGGTATACACCGAGATGGACTGAAGAGGTTTTTACTGTGTCAAAAGTTCAGTATACGGATCCTCCTACGTATAAAATTGCTGACGCTAACGGTGAGGAAATTCAAGGCACTTTTTACGAGCAGGAGATGCAAAAGACGCATCAAGACATATTCAGAATTGTAAAAATCATTCGCAAAACAAAGAGCAAATCACTGGTCAAATGGTTGGGATACCCAGACTCGTTTAATTCTTGGGTGGATAATAATGAATTGGTAAATTTGCAAAAATGATCTAAAAATTTATTTTTAGTATGCTAAAATGCATGCTCCGCACAAGTTTTTTAGAAATGTAGCCTCAGAAGAAGTTCACAGTTTAGATTTGCAATTAAGATATTTGGAAGAGAGGATTAGAGAGTTGGAGGAAAGAAGACCGAGTAACATTATTGTGTCTACGAAAACGTTAGATCATCCTACTTATTACAACATGAACGGACAGTATGAGATTTTTGCTCAGAAAGACATTAGATTTGCTGCTCTCTCACATACAACGATATCTTTATCCATTGGACTGAATTTGGAGAAAGGTGTTGCAGTGGTGACATTAATGAATAAAATCACTGAGCAATTGAATTATAGAAAAAACGAAGTTATTATTTCAGAGTCTGTAGATGACGTTATTATGGACGAGAATAGCAACAGCAAACAGGACGTGATTGTTAAAAAAGGCGAAAAACTTTGTAAGATTAATTACATTGATTTAAAATAATTTTTCTTAATAAAAAATGGAAACATTGAATGAAAAACTTTATCCAGTTCTTCCTTCTGCTCCTGCAGATGAAGGAGGACACGTTTACCGTCTTAAGAAGATCGGTGAGATTCAGAAAGAGATAGAG
This sequence comes from Hydra viridissima, assembly GCF_058129835.1. Lineage (NCBI taxonomy): Eukaryota > Metazoa > Cnidaria > Hydrozoa > Anthoathecata > Hydridae > Hydra > Hydra viridissima. Next base: position 24,696,790 of record NW_028324300.1, on the reverse strand, counting down.
AGTGAAAAAGCAAAGAGAGTTCATCTCAGCAAAAAGTAGCATCGCGTTTTCAGAATCATTTCGAATGTAGACAATACGATGCAAGCCTTATGCATAGCTCTGGGTGCGACTGGAATTGGACTTTTATCAACCATTATTGCTTGTCCAGCAGCGATTGCGTGTGAAGGCGTGGCTATTGGAATGGGTTTTTTTATCGATAGACGGAGGTCAAGTGAACAAAAAGATGGCATTAAAAGCGGAGAAGCATGAAAAGATAAAAGTGTTAGCCGAGTCTAAATTGAATACGATCAGCGACCATATTTCGAAAGCGTTGGTAGATGGAAAAATAAGTGATTCTGAGTTTCAGTTGATTTTGGAAGAGCTCCAAAAGTTTAAAACCATGATGGAAGAAATACGAACCAAAACCAAAATAGGTATTGATGAAGTTACTAAAGAAAACTTGATCCAAAAAGGACGAGAAGACGCGATTCAAACGTTTAACAACTTATTCAAAAAAGGATCAACATAATCGTAAAACCAATTTATGATTTTTTTTTCCACGTATTTTAAAAAAGATGTTTTTCTTTAAAATACAAGACCCGAACAAAAGGGATGAAATTGTGAAAGAGGTGTTGACTAGAAGAAAGAGGATTTATCAGGACAGCGTGAATGACAACATTTCAGAGTCGATTTTTCAAGCTGATGTGAGCAAGTTGTTCCAGCCGATCATCAACGAAAAGATGTTTCAGCCGCTCCTCAATAAAAAGCTGATCAAAAAAGAAAAGAAAATGCCTTTTGAAGTGAATAAAGTTGGAGATAAAATGTTCATTGATAAAATGGAGGTTCAAATGGATGGAGATGACATTATTGTTGGTGGAGAAAGGTATGAAGGAACAAAAGGCCTTTGGATCGAGAAATGAGGCTGTTGCCATTTGCGACGAGCTGTTGAGACAAGGGGAGATTAATAAAGAGGAATATAAATCGTTAATGAAGACTATTGATAAAATTATTTAAAAAAAATTGTTTTATTTAAAAATGCTTATTTGTAATAATTGGAGATATGTGAAAAAGGGTATTGTAGACACGATTAAAAATTTCATCAAAAGAGCAGCTGCTTCAAGCATGTCAAAAGCAACAGTGAATTTGCTTAAAAATGCTGCAAAAAGCGAAATTGGACGAGAAGCGATTACAGCTGCAAAATCTGCTGGTACAGAGTTAGCTTTTTCTGCCATCTCTGCTCCTAAAGACGTAGCCATTGATAAAGGTAAAAAGACCATTGAGAAATTAAAGACTGGTTCATCCATTCAAAAAAAGAAAATGTCGAAAAAGAACGCCATCCGAATGCAAGACCTGGTTAAAATGGGAAGAGGCATGAAGATAGCCTGAAGTATTCCGAAATTCTGGCTTCCAAAATTCTGGCTTCCGAAATTCTGATATTCCGAAGGTCTGAAGTGCACGAAGGTCTGAAGGGTCCGAAGTTCTGTTGCCGCAGGGGAGCACACCCTTCGGGCGTGCGTGGGGAACTTCATATCATGTCTGAAGGACATGATATGAAGTGGGGGGAGCGGGCCCGAAGGAACCGCGTGTCTCCTCCGTGTGCCTCCTCCGTCTTGTGTAAAATAAATTAAAAAAATTTATTTTCTATAATAGAAAATGATAAGATCCGACAATTAATAGTGATTGAGAGCCCAGAGTTTGATATTGGTTTTGAAAAAGTGGATTTTTTTGAGTACCTTCCAACCAATCTTGATTTAAATTCTTCAGGAACGATTACTTCTGAGATTGACTGTCAATCGATTCAAACAGTGCCATCAGAGGCTTACATTCTCATTGAAGGAGTGTTGAAAAAGAGTGATGGAACAATTTACGAAGCTACAGATAAGATTGCCTTGGTGAATAATGTTTTAATGTATTTGTTTAACGTTGTGACTTATGACTTGTCGGGAGAGCAAGTGGAGAGAGTTATTCATCCAGGTCAAGCCACCACCATTCTTGGAATGTTGAAATATCCTTACGGATTTCAGATTACAGATGGTTTGAAGCAAATGTGGTTTATGGACGCATCAAATCTTGTTGAAAATTCAGGATTTAAAGTTAGACGAGACCATTTGTTTACAGACACTACATCCGTTGGAGCTTTTTCGTTTAAAATTCCGTTGAAGCACATTTTTGGATTATGCGAAACCTATGACAAAGTTGTTTATGGGTTCAGACACACCACCACCTTTACAAAGAAAGAATGCGATGATGCGATTTACAGAGCGGAGAGCGTTAGTGCAGGGATGATTGATCTTAAAAAATTCAGACTTTATATGCCTCGCGTTGAATTAAATGTTTCGAGGAAGACTGATTTCATGAATTTAATGGCTAAAAAGATTCCGATTCAAGTGGCTTATAAATCAAACAAATGCGAAAGACAGCTTATTCCAGCTGGTCAAACAGAATTTACCTGGTCGCTTGGAAGAATCACAGACAAAAGCGTTCCAAGATTTATCGTGTTTGGACTTCAGACAAACAGATCTTCCAGTCAAACTGTTAATCCGTCTATATTCGACCATTGTGATGTTAGCAATTTTTACGTGACCGTTAATGGAATAAAGTATCCAAATTACAATTACGACTTAAATTTTGGAGAAAAGAAAATGGTCATGGCTTATGCAGATGCGTTCTCTTTTGATGAGAAATATTATGGCACTAATGAACTTGTTTGTCAATCAGGGTTGACCTTGTTTGAGTATATAAAATTGTATCCCTTGTTCTCTTTTGATGAAAAATATTACGGCACCAATGAACTTGTTTGTCAATCAGGGTTTACCTTGTTTGAGTATATAAAATTTTATCCCTTGTTCTTTGTTGATATCAGCAAGCAAAAAGAAAGAGTGACGTCAGAAACAGCTGAATTGGTGGTAAACCTTAAATTTCGAACTTCAACTGTTGCAAATACCGTTATTTTTGCAGTGGTATTTCTAATAAATTGCTTAAATTTGTTTCAGACGGAACTGCCATGACTGCTGTTTATTAGTTTTAATTGAATTTGAGATGAATGAAATTATTATAGAATTAAAAAAATGGACGATGAATTTGATGAACTTGACAGACCTGGACTGCTTGCAATGTTGTTCAATGGTGTTATCGAAAGTTTCATCATAGTGGTTAATACGATCAATATGATTTTTTAAAAAACTTGAATTGACTTAAAAAAAAATCTTGGTATAATAAAATGAGATATACAACATCGTATTTGAAAGATTTGCTGAATAAAAACGGTCTTAGTAAAACGGCAAACGATTTAATAACGTTGCTGATGTTTGCGGTTGAAAATAATTTGATCAGTAAAGATGAGATTTTAGTAAGAACAAAAGAAAAGAAAATACGTGAAATAAAAGAAAAGAAACCAACCGATCCAAAATGGGAATGGCTTCGTTTTGTTAAGAAAAAGCCCATCACTGTAAGAATAACCAACATTGAAACGGGTGAGGTGACTAAATACAAGTCTCTTTACAAAGCGATAGCAGGGACTGGTCGTGGATGGAGATATTTAGAGCGTCGAGATGGAATGGTGGACAATAGAATCAAGATTGAATTTTTAAATTCTGAAAAGCTTGAAAAACGTAAAATGCTTAAAAATTGATTTTTTAACTTTTGTCATGTTAAAAAATTGACATAAATAAAAATCTTGGCGTATATAAAAAAATGGAAAACATGCAAAAGGATGATCTTTTGAATGCCCTTGATGATAGCTTTGAGTCAACTTCTGATACGACTTAATCAAAAAGTTTGCTTAAATTTCTAAAAAACGTTAGAAAACTTCCTAAGGAACATCGAATCATTTTCAAAGAAATGGTTGAAGTAGCACCTTTTGAAGAAGTGATCAGAAATATAAAAAATGACCTTGATCTGCGTAATAATTTCCTAATCGGAACAAATTGGAAACTAAATGCTAGTGGTCGTAATAATTGTCGTAAAATCACTGAACATATTAGAGAGATTAAAAATATGTATTCACGTCTTTCTAAATAATTTTTTAAACCTGCAAAATCATGATTTTTTAATTCTTTTTTAAGAATTGAAAAGTTGATGAAAATAAAAAATTGAATTCAGGTTAAGAAATTTCTTAGCATAAATTAAAAAGATGGATAGAATTAATTTCCTGCAAGAAAGATTGAGAGAGTTAAACGAAGACGGTAATTTTTCAGAAGAATTGAGAGAGTTGCAAGAAATGAAAGAAACATTGAGACGATTGAGAGAAATGGAAAGTCAGTTGGGAGAAATGAGAAGGCGAGACGAAGAAGGAAATTTACCAGATTCTTCAGAAAGATTGAGAGAGTTGCAAGAAATGAGAGAAAGATTGAGACAGATGGGAGACGATGATTCGTCAGATGAGTCGTCAGATGATTCGTCAGATGAAGAGGGTGAGGAAGAGCGACGACGACAATTGAAGATTAAGGCGTTGTTTAAATGTCGCTGTTCTGATAGACGTAGAGTTGCGCTCCTGCTGCTTAAACATTTTTTAATTCTTTTTGAAGAATTAAAAAATTTGCTAAAATTTAAAAAATTGAATTTGAGTTGAGAAATTTCTTGGCATTTAAAAAAGATGCTTAGTATTGATGAATCAGGTTATCTAATTAATGTTCTTGGAAATCGATATGTGTTGGTTGACCATTATGATGCGATTGATGAATATGGTGCTTCTTACACACTCGGCTTTGATAAAAATGAAAATCCTCTTTTGGTTGATTTTGATTCTGGTTTTGAAGAAAGGGAATACGATCAACAGACTTTGAAGGACTAATAGTTGCCATGGTTACCATTATATTGATTTTTTAAATTCTTTTCAAAGAATCGAAAAATTTCTTTACGACTAATGGTTGTCATGGTTACCATCATAATTTTTTAATTCTTTTCACGGGAGACTTTTCAAAGAAGAAAATATGCCGAAAGTGTGCCAAGATTTTAACTTAATTGGCTTAAAGAAAATCACGGCGCAAATAAAATGAGTGGCAAATCGTCAAAAAAATTAATCGCCAAAGAGCGAAAATTGAAAGCACCGAAAATTTTTTTCTTCCCCTAATAAAAATGGAAGATAAATCCTCTAAAGTATTGAAAGATAAAAAAGTCTCAATGGCATCATTACGATGGGGTGCTAAAGAAAGGGCTATAAAAGGCTATACCAGAATGACAAGAGAAGAGCTCGTTAAAGCCATAAAAACAACAAGGCCTATTATTGGTCCTCAGCCTGTAGCTCGTAGACGGACGACTGATGCGAGACCGCTTCCCCGTTCGATTGCTCAAAGTCCAGTTTCGAGGCCGGTTCCAGCACCGCGCCCTGTTTCTAACGACTTAATTTCATTTGGACCTGATCAATTGCAAAATCGGGTGACAAGAGATGAAACATTTATTGTTAATGAGCCTTTTCAAGACTCGACGAATGTTATTACACCTAGGCCGGTTCCTGCTCCTCGTCCTGGGTTGTTTTCAAGAATAACAACATCTGCTATAAACGCGGTTAATCATGGTTTTAACCAAGTGCTTACTGTTATTGATCCATACGTTCCAACTACTGTGAAGAATGCAAAAAGCAGCGTGAGAAATGGAGTGGAAAATATGATAAATTCTATCAAAGACGTCCATTTTGGTAAACCTATTCCAGCTCCAAGACCGGTTCCAACACCAAGACCGGTTCCAGCTCCAAGACCGGTTCCAGCTCCAAGACCTTTTACAATAAAGTTTAAAATGACTGAGCATGCAGCGGAGCGTGCTGTTAGACAATTTTCTTACGAGTCTTCTGTTCGATATCAAGACCTTGCAGCCTTTTTTAATTTGGTTAGAGAGTGTGCTATCAATGTCATGGAAGGAGAAATAAATACAAAAGTAAGAATTATTCTAACATGCGAAATGAAATGTGTAAGTATCTTAACTGGTGAAGAAGCTACTCGAATGGCTAGTTTCTCATCCAACTCTGAAATTATACTAGCGGCTACGAATTTAAGAACGTTAATGGGTGAAATGGAAGAAAAATCTTGGAAAATAGTGTTAAATATAATAAGTTGGGATCCAATTGCAAAATGTCTAAGATTTTAAAAATGGATATTAACTTTATCAATTACGAGCCTCTCAGCGACAGACCCTATATTGGTTTACCTCCTGACTTGAAAAACAAAAAGGCGATCATCAACATGAAAAACAATGATGATCAATGCTTCAAATGGTCAGTCAACAGGGCGTTGAATCTGAAAAATACGCATAATGAAAGAATTGATGAAGACTTGATTCTAAAATCTCCAGAGCTAAATTGGGATGGAATTAAATTTCCTGTTGATTACCATAAAATCGATAAGTTTGAAAAGAACAATCCGGAAATTAGCGTCAACGTCTTTAGCTATATTGAAAAAATACCTCACCCTTTGCGAATATCTGAATTTATAGATCGAAAGCATCGTGTTGATTTGTTGTTTATTTCAAACGATGACACTAACCATTATTGTGTGATTAAAAATTTCAGTCGGTTTGCTGGTTCTTCAGCATCAGCTCGTCAACAAAAAAAATATTTTTGCAGAAATTGCCTTCAAGGTTATGACCAGGAAGAAAAGCTCCAAAAACATCAACCTGATTGTTATAATAACGCTCCAGTAAGAATCGAACTTCCTAAAGAAGGGACAACCGATGAGTTTAAAAACTATAAAAAGTCTATGAAAGTTCCATACGTTGTATATGCTGACTTTGAAAGTTTCATCAAACCTGTCAACACTTGCACACCAAATTCGAAACAGTCGTACACCAAACAATATCAAAAGCATGTTCCAAGCTCCTTCTGCTATTACATCAAATGCTTTGATGAAAACCTTTGTAAGGGAAAACCTGTCACGTACACAGCAGAAAGCGATGATGATGATGTTGCTCAAAAATTTGTAACCAGTCTCGAAACAGACCTTAGAAAAATTTTCGATAAGATTGATTTAATAAAAAAGAAAGTGATGACTGATGAGGATGAGAACAGTTATGAAGATGCAACAATTTGTCACATTTGCAATAAAGATCTTGACGGTGATAAAGTGTGTGACCACTGCCATTTGACTGAAAAATATCGTGGAGTTGCGCATAACAAATGCAACTTGGATTATAAAATTCCAAAATTCATTCCCGTTGTCTTTCATAATTTGTCTGGTTACGACAGCCATTTGTTCATTAAGAAATTAGGTGGTAAACTCAATTGCATACCCAACAACAATGAGAAGTATATCAGCTTCACGAAAAGCATCAAAGTGAGAGAATTTATTGATAAGAAAGGTAAACTAAAGGAAGTTTGGAAAGAATTGAGGTTTATTGACAGCATCAGATTCATGCCCTTCAAGTTTGACAAACTGTCTAAAAATCTAAACAACGACCAATGCAAAAACGTTTACCCTTACGAATGGGTGGACTCCATTAAAAGGTTTTCCGAAACGCAATTGCCTCCTATCGAAGCATTCGACTCTAAACTAAACGAAGAACCAGCAGAAGTTGAAGATTACAAGCATGCACAAAACGTTTGGAACGAATTTGGATGTGAAACGTTAAAAAATTACCATGAGCTGTACAACGTGTCTGATGTGCTGATACTTGCAGATGTCTTTGAAAATTTCAGAGACGTTTGCATGGAATATTACGGTCTTGACCCTCCTTGGTATTACACCTCCCCTGGTTTAGCTTGGGATACAATGTTAAAAATAATTGAAATTAAATTGGAATAGTTGAGCGATCTTGACATGCTTCTCATGTTTCAAAAAGGAATACGAGGTGGAATCAGTATGATCTCGAACCGACTTGGAAATGCTAATGACAAATACAAGGGCAAATATGATCCTTCAAAACCGTCAAAATTTATCCAATATTTAGATGCTAACAATTTGTATGGATGGGCAATGAGCAAACCTCTTCCCGTTGGAGGATTTAGATGGATGACTGAAGATGAATTTAAAAATTGGAAATCCATGCCGTGCATTTTAGAAGTTGACTTGAGCTACCCTGATGACCTTCACGATTATCACAATGACTACCCTTTGGCTCCTGAAAGAATGCTCATTGGAAAAGTTGAAAAGCTGGTTCCCAATTTAAACAACAAAGAGAAATACGTCGTCTATCACGAAAACCTAAAACTATATGAGCGAATGGGGTTGGTTATTACAAAAATTCATCGAGGTATCACCTTTAGAGAAGAACCTTTTATGAAACCATACATCGACTTCAACACTGATAAGAGAGCAAAAGCTACCTGCGAATCTGATAAGGAATTTTTCAAGCTAATGAACAACTCCGTCTTTGGAAAAACAATGGAGAATATTCTAAAGCTTGTTGATGTTAACCTCATCACCACAAAAAAAGAAGCTTTAAAATTGTCTAAAAGTCCTCATTATGAGCGAAACACCATTTTTGATGAAAACTTAATTGCGGTTCATATGAAAAAAACAAAACTCTTTTACAACAAGCCTATTTACTTAGGAATGTGTATCCTCGACATCAGCAAGACTCTGATGTTTGAGTTCCATTATGACTACATCAAGTCTAAATATGGTGATAAAGCAAAGTTGTTAATGACTGACACAGACTCGCTCTTTTACGAAATTGAAACTGAAGATTTTTATAAATACATTGCTGATGATGTACTAGAAAAATTTGACACAAGCGAATTTGACAAAAACCATTCTGCTGTTTAAGGTGTTGGGTTCAAAGTGGGTGCTAACAAAAAGGTCATCGGCATGTTCAAGGATGAGACTGGAGGCAAACAAATTGAAGAATTTGTTGGGCTTAGACCTAAGCTCTACTCTTACAAGATTCTTAAAGAAGAAAAAGATGAAGAACACAAAAGTTGCAAAGGGGTCAAGAAAAATGTTGTCAAGAATATAATAAAACATAAACATTACTACGACTGCCTAATGGATAAGAAAGAAAAGCTTGCAACCATGGACGTTATCCGATCTTATCTTCATGATATTTACACGGAAGAGATTAACAAAGTTGCTCTCAGCGCTGAAGATGACAAAAGATTCATTTTGGATGACGGTATTCACACCTTGGCTATTGGACATTACAAAAACAGACCTTGTCCTGAGCCTCCTGCTTTAAATTAATAAAGGTTCGGAATAAGGCGCCATCTTGGAAAATTTTTAAAAACCTGACAAGTAGTTACCGATAAGATTATTTTATTACTTTGTTGCTGATTATGGCAAGTTATCAAAGGTATCAACATTAAGTATAGGAAAGGTATCAATGTCCCAGAATCGGCATTTCCTAGTAGTTATATGTGTGTGTGTGTATGTGTGTGTGTATATATATATATATATTTATTGTTAAATACAAGAAATAACGTTTAAGAAAATCAATTGAATAGCATGAGGTTTTATATGATTTTTGAGTTATAACTTCTAAAACATAAATGAATTTGCCGCAATTTGTTTACAATTAAAGCTGTAATTTTAATTATTTAAGAAAATTAGCTCTTATATTTAAAATTTATTATGAGTAAATCGCTGTGAAAAATATAATTATAAATATGAAAAAGTTCAATATTACAGAAAAAGGTGTCCGTTTTTGATAAAAGAGGTCATCAAACACAGTTTTTTAGATTTTTGAAAACATTCCTTAATTGAGACAGAGTGTCCAAAGAGTGCAATCACTTTTACAAAAAAACATATTACACTTTTAGACTCTAAGTTCTTCTTATTACAATAAATATATATAATAAACAATATTGCTGTAAGTTCTTCTTATACTTTTATGATATGTTTTAAAAGAAAATTGTTTTTTTCTTTTTAAAATTACCTAATATTTTATTTCATATTTTTTAAGCTATTTATACATTTTACATATTTATTTAACATATTAAAAATAATTAAACGATCAAAAGTATTTACTCACTTAAACTTTCTCAACTCTTCGATGGTATGAAAACTTACTTGTATTATAAAAACTTTTTACATATTTACATTTGTATTTATTTTTTGTTTAACATATTAAACGTTTTTCGTGTTTCTTACTTTAAACTCTTCTATGTTATCAAAATGTTCTCCACGGTACCTGATCATCAACCACTTAAAATTCGACCCACGAAGCCATTCGCAAATGTCGTCGATGAAGTTCGTGTCTTTGTGAAGTTCAAGAGTTAATTCTTCAGCGAGTCGAATCCACGGGAGGACGAAACCTTCGAACTCGTTTTTTGATACGATTGTATATTTGATGTCTATCGACAAACTTTCAATCTTATGCTTCGGTGTCCATTCATCAATCTTCACTGGATGGTATAACCTGACACGGCAAACGTTTGTCGAACATAAGACGAGAACAATTTTTTCATCCTCAGATAAAATATTTTTCCGAAGCTTTTTATACACAACTTTTTTGTAAACAACTAATTCATTCAACTTGCATCCTGCTTCAAAAAATTTCTCCATAAAATATTTCTCATGTGAAACTTCATGAGCAGTTTTTCCATCGCTTATAACAATCTCCCACTTTCGTTCATCAATTGATCTTTTTAAGTCCTCGGTAATCGACGCTTGCGCTTCAAAGAAGCATTCCATGAACACCTTTCGCTTCTCACTTACCTGATCCTTACCTGAAGAAAAAAGACCTAAAGAAGAATTATAACAATAACATATTAATATTATTATTAATATTTATTTACTGACAACAAAATTATTCAAGAAAACCAAATTGCAAAAATTTGAAAACACAATATCGTGTTAAATAAATATAAAACGGATATTATTTTCTTTATCGAAAAGATTAAAACACTCCATATGATCACAAATCAATCAAAAAAACATTTTTTATTTATCAAATATTTATTGAAGAAGTAAATAATTTACGAAATACAAAATTAAAATATTTATTGAAACTTGTCGTACGCGGTTTTAAAACTTTGGTTGCGCATAAACCAATAGAAATACGAATAATAAATCACCAAATCAGAAGCTTGGTCAAAAGCATTAAAAGAGCGTGCAATTTTAAAATCCTCGTGAGTGTTTTCATGCAAATTAATTTTAAACTGAAATAAAAATAATTCTCGCTTTCTATTTCTTTGCTGTAGCAACGAAAAATATTATAAATTAAACAAAAGCATGTCAGTTTCAAAGCAGTAACAGTCGGATAAAAATGTCAAAATGGTTGGAAATTATATTTTAAAACATTCACGCAAAAATGCCGTATAAGGAGCCATTTCTTTTAGAGTCAACTTTGCTAAACTTTAAACCTTGCTTTGAAGAGAAAAAATATCAAAAAACCATTATAATATCACCGAAAAAACTAAAACTTTTCAAATATTAACTTTAGGCAAAGAAACATAAACTCATTGTATTAACTGAACATGTTATCGCTTTTTCCCTAAAAACCTAACTAATAGAAATGTATTCTGCTCAAAACTGATTTTAACAACTACATAACAACAAAATCTTAAACACTTACTTCTATCACACTGTTCGTTCAGAAATTATTATAAACAAGAAAATGAAATAGGTTTGCGATTTTCATCAATGAAAAAACTCAACTCCTGCTGCATTGCTCTCCTTTCAAAAACGTCAGCTCGCAACAGAGTTGTTTGAAAGCTCAACAAGAGTGAGGGTTTAGTTGCAATTGAAAACTCGAACGTGGAATGTGGAACAAAAGTTTGCAATTTTTCTCTTAGCTCTTTTTGTAATGATACACCTAAAATTAGTGTAGTGACCAAAACAAAAATTGTAACTAACTTAACTAAAAAAACCGAAATTAAATTTAGTCAACTAACCTTTAAGTCTAACTAAAACTAGTTGACTAACTTTTAGTCTAACTAAATATAGTCGACTGACATTTTAGCGTAACTAATATTAGTCAACTAACTTTGTAGCTCAACTGAATTAAGTCAACTAAATTTTTAGTCTAACAAATTTTAGCCGACTAAGTTATTAACTTGCAAAAAAATATATTGCTACAGTTACCCAAAAAATACTTTTTTCAAATCTTGCTATGCGTTAGTTGTGAAGTGGTTTGAGCGCCATGTTTTTAATTACAAACTGCTGTAAGTTACTTTTTTTTACAGTTACTGTAAGTTACAATGAAATTGTAACTTACCGTTAACCGGGGTAACTTTGGTAAGTTTCGGCACTTTTTCTTAAAGATCTTTGAATCTTATTAACTTTTTTACAGTTTTCTCTTGTGGTAATAACATTATAGGTCTTAGCTATAGGCCTCGATATCTATTTTTAATTTTTTGTTACAAATATTTATTTTTAAACGCCGAAAGGTGACTAAATATTTATTTTTAAACGCCGAAAGGTGACCCTAGGTTTTGGGGTAACAATGGTCATTTATTATTTATCATGTTTGATCAATAATAACCCTGCTATGGGGTAACATTGGTCACTTATTGGAGTTTTAAAAATTCATCAGTCCTAAAACACTTAAAGAAACATGAAATAAACATTTAAATAAACAAAACATTTTGCAACTAGCTCCCTGTTATTGTGCAAAAGTCATTAAAAGTCATTTTCTAGTAGGTCATCATCGTCATCTGAGGATGATTACACTTGTTCAACTCTTGGCCTTTTCTTGTTATTCTTGGTGTTATTGTTATTCTTTGATGTGGTAGGAGTTGTGTTATTTACCAGATCTTGCGGTGTTATCGCTTTGCCATTTTGTTGCAATTCATCGAAGTAAAGGTTGACATTCAATGCATCGATCTTGACAAGTGCTGGTTTCACATTGTCTGCCCACCTCTGGGTCAAATTGTTTGTTTTATAAAAGATTTGGACGAGTCGTCACCGGGAACGTTGTCTTTGAACCGTGAATAATGGACATCGAATCGATCCAAATATACTTTCACTAGAAGTTTGATATCTATTGAAGTCAATAGAATTTTCCAGTGGGAGAGGGTGTTGATCAAAATTAGAAGATGAGTTTCAGTCTCATTACTCAGACACAACGGTGTCCCTACCTTCTTTGAATGTCGATTTTACACTTGTTCTGTAGTGTACCCAATGGAATTCCAAACTGTCGACTAACCTTTCGCACGCTCATTCTTCCACTTAAACATTCTTTCATGGCATTGGACAACGTTTCTTGACTGTATGTTGTTGCATATGCTCTTGAACCAGGCTTTCGCATATATTTCCTCGGCAGTTTCACCGGCTAAGAATCCAATTGGTTCAATAAATGTATCAGAAATGTCAAAAAACGCCAAAATAATGTCAATGTAGTCTACGAAGTGGCTGTGCTATATTCACAAAAACTGTTGATATACCAAAATTGTTGATATAAACTGTTGATATAATAGTTGATATATATTGTTGGTATTTGTAACAAAATTAAAGCATGTTACCTTTGTTAAATTTTAGGAATTTAAAAAAATCAACAATTGACCAAAGTTACCCCGGCGACCAAAGTTAACCCTGTTGGCGGTACTTATTTGTAATTAAAACCATGGCGCTCAAACCACTTCACAACAAACTCATAACACGATTTTAAAAAAGTATTTTTTGGGTAACAGTAACAATTTATTTTTCGCAAATTAAAAAATTAGTCACCTTATTTTAGTTAGACTAAATAGTTAGTCGACTAATTTTAGTTAGACTAAAAAGTTAGTCGACTCATTTTACTTAGATTAAAAAGTTAGTCGACTAATTTTAGTTAAACTAAATTCTTAGTCGACTAATTTTACTTAGACTAAAAAGCTAGTCGACTAATTTTAGTTAAACTAAATTCTTAGTTGACTAAATTTAGTTAGACTAAAATGTTAGTTGACTAATTTTAGTTATGCTGAAATATCAGTCGACTACTTTTAGTTAGACTAAATTCTCTAGTCGACTAATATTAGTTACACTAAAGAGTTAGTCGACAAGATTTAGTAGCGGCTTTTTTAGTTAAGTTACTTACAATTTTTAGTTTTGGTCACAACACTAATATTTTCCTACCTTACTACAAAAAAAAATTTCTATTTTGTTTTAAATGTAATAGAGATTAGTATTAAACTTCAATTTTTGTAGATTTTAAGATATTACTGTCAACATATGGTACACATTGGATACAAGCTTATTTATTAACTGCGAAGTGTAAAAACCAAAACAATGCGTAGAAATGAGCAATTAAAAATATTCTCTGAGACATAATAAACAGGGATTTTCATGCTGCTGGTGCTACAAAAGATCAAGAACTATCAAAAGATACTTTTAGCTTTTTACAGCCACACCCCTAAAATTTCTTCTGAAAAACCCAACATCGAGTAACAATCTGTTTAACAAAAAAATAATAAAAAGTCGAAAAAACTAACCAATAATAAGTTAAAAGACGAGTAAAACATGCATATCAGTATCTACTGAGCTACACTTCTCTACTGCACACGTATCCAAAAATGGTATCACTAGATGTAAAAATTAAAGTCTAATCTCTATAGCCAAATGAGAAAAACACATTTAAAGTTTTATAGCATTTTGCGCTACTGATCGCACTTGGAGCCCCGTTGTAAATCTATTTTGTTTTTTTTTTTCACTTTTGGAGTAAGAATTTTTAAAAAGCATCAAAAACTCTTTACATATATGTGTTGGCTATACCTGATAAAAAATCAGCTCTTTAACACTTGTCGTTTGTGTACAGGGACCTAAAGTATGGGGTATGGCACTAAAAGCCTTTTTCTGGAAATTCCATTGATTTTAAGGATGATAGAGTTCCATTGGGCATGTACAATTCCTGCAGAACAATGATGCAAAAGCATGACAAGGGAGATAGAAACTTGCCTCTTTCTAAGCTACATGACTATAATAAAGTGATTATTAGACCACAGACCAGAGGATTTAATTCTTGTAATTGTTTAATTTGCTAAGTTGGCCAACTAAAAGCACATTCTATAAAGCTCACTTTTTCAACCGATCAAGATTTGAAAGAATCATCAAGTAACTTTGATAAACTATGCTCAAACTGTCTCAGTGTAGTCAGATGAGGAATAACACATGATTTTTCACAAAGCACTAAGTTTGAAAACTTAAAGAAAGTGATATCAACTGATTCCAGAACTGAGGAATAAATTGCGTACTCTGTAATAACTGAAAAGTTATCTTCTCCTCAAGGCACAATAAGGGTGAGCAGAGAAAATGGTAAAGCTTTAATTAATACTCCAGGTTCCTCCAGAGCTCAGTGCATATCAAGAACTTCTCTAACTACTTTGGACATGTTTCAAGTTCAAATCAATACAGGTTTTTCAAATAAAAAGATGCAAGAACTGGCTGTAACATTAAACAAGACTACACATTCAAAAATTGTTGAAACAAAGTTTAGGGAAAATTTTACAATGGCTGGTCGAAAAGTTGAAAGTTTGTTCAAAGTTTCCAAAATCTCGCTTACAAGGCCATCAACAAAAACTTATTATTTGGCAGAGGTTGTTCACTGTAAGAGTTTAGAAGATTTTAACAACTCAACTCTCAGAGTTAAAGCAATCACTTCACCACCTCTCATCAAACTAGGTATTGATGGTGGAGGATCTTTCCTCAAGTTCAGCTTGAGTGTTATTCCAATGGTGGATGTCAAGATGTCAAAACAAGTTCAGCCTCAAATGACAAAAGCTTAGTTACTGTAGAACATGGAAAGAAACATGGGAAAGAAACAAGTGCCAAGCATCAGCTACTTGTTGCTGTTGCTGAAAATGTTTCAAAAACTTATGAGAAGGTCAAAAAACTTTAAGTTTATTTGAGAAAACTAATGTGCCTTCAACATATCAAAGACTTTAAGAACTCATATCTTTAACTGCCAGTTTCAGTCACCCCAAAAGCCCATGCAGTGCTCTACCATGTTCCTGAATTTATTGCTCTAAAAGGTACAGCATTGAGCATTTATAGTAAGCAATCAACAGAAGCCCTGCATTCAATCTTCATTGCTAAATGGGGTGGTTACAAAAGAAACCCTGATCACCTTGATTATGAATGTGTTATTGAGTATAACAGCAAGCATCTTTGAATTGGATTTTTTAAATAATTCATTTTATTCTTTAAACAGCAAGCATCTTTGAATTGGATTTTTTAAATAATTCGTTTTATTTTTCAAACAGTTAAACAGTTATTTCAAGAATTTCATTCTAGAAATACTTGATATAACATTTGTTGATAAGAAACATTCTTGTCTGAATTTTTTGTTTATATTATAAACTATATTCATTTATTAAGTTTACAAAAAATCAATTAGAAGTATATATCTTATTTTGCAAGTACTAGATAAAAAAATCTCAATAGCAATTAGAAGAAAAAGTAGTAAACACCACAACACCACCAAAAATTAATTTTTTGTCTGTATGTATGTGTTTTTTCAATGGGAGATTAAGGTTAAGTGGGATTTTCTTTTGTTTGATACCTTGTTATTATTTTCAATATTTGGTCAACAATTTTAAACAAAAACAACAAAGCAAACCTGTGGGTTCAGCAACTAAAACATAAAGAGGTTTTTATGTTTTTTTAAAATTCAGAAAAATTAGAAGAAATGACTCAGTGATTTCTGCCCCTATTTTTTATACAAACCTGGACAAAAAAAGCACCCTTTTTGTTAACAAAATACACACAAATGTAAAGTCTAACAACCATAGAATCCCATGTCCACTAGTCGCATGATATTGTTACTAAATTAGCTATTTGATTGACTTTGAGTCTTTGAAAAGGATAAAAACCACAAAAAGCTATATTTTGGCCGTTTTTTTCAAAGGCGAAATTCCCACTTTAAGAGTTTATCCCTTTTTACAGAAAAAAGATATCTTGCTTCTATTTTTTTGCCTGAAAGATACATCCCAAGGCTTCATTCTATTAAATTTTGAAACTTCCATAGTCAATAATAAGGTTAGAATAAAAACGTAAAGCATCCGTTGTCTTTTTTTATAGAGGCTTTCAGTGCCACACCCCATACATTAGGTCCCTGTACATAAACCACAAGTGTTTAAGAGCTGATTTTTTATCAGGTATAGCCAACACATATATCTAAAAAGTTTTTGAAGCTTTTTAAAAATTCCTTACCCCAAAAGTGAAAAAAAACAAACAAAATAGATTTACAACAGGGCTCCAAGTGCGATCAGTAGCGCAAAATGCTATAAACTTTAAATGTGTTTTTCACCTTTGGCTATAGAGATTAGACTTTAATTTTTACATCTGGTGATACCTGAGACCTTGCAGATTTATCCTACATCGGTCGTTATTATGGTCATCAAAACTGAGGTTGGAACCATTTTTGGATAGGTGTGACTGGGCCTCATTAGCATTAATTTAAAATATAGTATTAAATGATTTTATCAACTTTTATTTTCTTATTATAAAAAATACATTTTTTTATAATAAGAGAAGAGAAGTGGACAAAATCATCAGGTTTAAAAGGCCTAAAAGTTTTGGGAGGGGGAAAGAATATAAAGCAAGAAAGTACATGTAGAAGGGAGTTTCTTGATATACAAATAAGGTGTAACCAAAAAAGTCATTTTTTGTAGGGAACGTTTTGTTTTAATCCTTTGCATTTATTGCACTGTTATCTGATCTTTCATTTCCTTCTGGCTTTTTATGAGATTTGTTATAAACAACTGGCAAAAATATTGAAAACCATGCTGTCAAACATTCCATAAAACACAAAGAAACTACAAACCGAAAGTGCAAGAATAACAGCGATGAGCTTTTTTTAAGCGGTAAAGTTCTTTTTTATCATAAGAAATGGCTTACAAGAGAATAAATAACAAGAGACCAGGCTTAGAAGAGAAGAAAGAGTAACTACCTTAACTCATCTATCTATTTTAACCTAATATCTTTTTTTAAAATGGTGCTTTCTGTTAGCAATCTTCAATTTTGAACATTTTTTGTAGCTAATACTTTGAGAACTTTATACCGAGGTGAATGCAGCTATTAAATGTCAACAACTGATGGTGAACTTAAAGTGTTATTACGGTTGCAATAGCTCTTAGTGCTTGTTTTTAGCTGCGATTTTACAACACAATTTGTTTTTATAACTTTATAAAGTCAATATTAAGAGGTCAACATCAGCTAAACATCTTCTTAGAGCAAAAATGTATACTTAGCGTTTGTTTTCGTTCAACAAAGCAAGATGAACTCAAACGCGCTGAGGATGATCAGTCTTTTATTGCTGCAGTCATTTTAGTGATACTCATGAACAAGTCAGTAGCTTCATATATTCGCTTTGTTCCAGTTTAAAAAATAGTATTTTTTAATGTTTGTTTTTATCCTTTATGCTGTTTAGTTTACGTTTTATTGATTTCAAGTTATTGATTAGTATTACTTAGTGCTTCGAATAAGTTTTGATGAAAAAGCAACTCGATTTCAGAGCTGAGTTTATGTTTTAACTTGCTTTCTACTGGTTTGATTTCAAATTGTTGCATCATACTTTTCAATTCAATTGGAGGTAAATAAAAATTCTTAAAACTTTTAATGTGCATGCACAGCTTCCTCTACTTTCTTACAGTTTTAATGTGCATGTACAGCTTCCTCTACTTTCTGATCCATTATTCCCTCAATGCGATGAAGTGGACCAATAGAAACACGACTGAAAGATCTCTAAACCATTATGATGCCACCACCATGTTTAACTGTTCACATTTGATAGTTTGGAGCATATCTTTCACCTTTCAATCGTTTCATGCACTTGATACCATCGCTACCAAACATGCAAAACTTTGATTCGTCACTGACTTAATTCTTTGATCATCCAGCCCGATGCAAATGATCTTTTGCAAATTTTGTTTGGGTAAAGCAATTATTCAATAACATTAATGTTTTCTTGGCAGAACAATGACCAAACAAATTATGCTGATGTAGGCGACGTTTTGTTGTATCTACGCTGCACTTAAAAACATAATTCTTGCTCAAAATGCTATTTAATTCGACAGCACTTTAACAGGGATCTTGTTTTAATTTTCTTATCAAAAATCTGTCTTGATGTTCTATAGTTATCTTTGGCTTGCCTGGACGGTGCTTGTTTTCAAGTGCTTTTGGTCTCAATATCTCTTAATTAGTACGCTAATATCCAGTAAATTGATTTTAATAAAAATACATTTTTCTTAATGAAATTTTGATTTTCTTAATGGGCATGGAACTGTTTATAAACTTTCGCACAACTACGTTTTCAATTAAATTTTAATTTTTCCCATCCATTACAAGTTATCATTTTAAGTAAATTATACCATGGAATCACATTATAAGAACAATTGTTAAAAATTTCATTCATTTTCACTGAAAAGTCAAAAAGTTATGACGAAAAAACTTAACTGTTTATGAACTTTAGCACGCTGCTGTTAATCTTTCAGTTTAATCAAGAGCAGGGTTAGGAGGGTTCAACTTTTGGTTAAAAGAGGGCTGCAATCGTTTTCTTGTTTTTTTACTCTGTGTTTTACTTCTCAATTACCCAAAAGTAAGTCCCGAAATAAATGGAAGGATTAATTTTTAAAAAAATAGATATTTCTAATTTCATTTTCTTATTTTTTCTCCACTTCTAATATGCTAAAAAGAAACATTTCCGTAAAGTTTTAAAGGGGAGGAGGGGGTGGCTGGGGGAGTGGTGCTTTAGAAAGAGAGAGAATTTTTGAGACAAAAGAGTTAACATAAAAATTGAACAAGTGGTTATTTGGGTATATCACCCTGTAGAGTTGATCTACTGATAAGGTCGAACAAAGTCAATTTTCAAAGGCTAGTAAATTCAAGTCAAGTGTAAATGATTCTCTTTCTAAAAAATCTGCTGATGGGCTTTCATCACCTCGAAAACTAATTTTCACAAAGAATTTCAACGAATCAGTGAAAACATAAAATCAACTCTTTTCAAGTCAAACCACACCAACAATACTTCAATTGACGGTTTTAAATTTATAAGAAAAAGAAAAGTTTTCAATTTAAAAATTTAAAATTGTCTTATACATATTGCTAACCTATTGATACCTAACAAATTGATAACTAATAACTATTTTCTAGAAATTTAAAAAAATGTAATAAAACTAACACTGAAAACAAAAACTCAAAAAATAGAAAATATGTTAAAACTAAAGTTTATCATAAAAACGAGGCTATAAAACTGACAAAAAAATCTATCTAACGAACGCAACTGATAATAACATCATCTACACTACAATTAGTAAAATACTGAATCTTTACAAGATACTGAAAGTCATGAGAGTCACTTTCTTAGTAAAACAGACCGAAAAGACTCAAGTCATAAAAATCTTCACTATTTCCTTTCAGTTATTGAGACTTTCTTTAAAAGTTTTTTTCTTCCTGTGTTTTTATAGTGAAAGAAGAAAAGTAGTCGAATTCATCAATTATTTTAAATTTGTGGCGTGGTAATAAACCGATGCAATAATCACCAAAAATAAAGCAATCGCATTTTTAAAGCATTGATGACGTAAAAGCTTCCCTAAACAAATTAAAAATAAAATAATAATTCTTACCACTTATTGTTTTTGGTACCAAATCTAAAAACAAAAAAGCATAATACATGAAACTTTATTTTAGAAAAACTTCTTATTAAATTAGAAAAGAAAAGAAAAAAGGAAAAGGGAAATAAATTTAAATCGTTTATCCTGTGGCTTAGCAAAAATTCAAAAAGTGAAATTTGTAAATTGATATATTTTGGCTTTTGTAATGTGTAATTGATTTAAACACTTTTTCATAAACTTACCGAGTACAGCATTTAGCAATGAATTCCTTTCTTCATTTGAATTCTTCAAGTTACCAAGTAATCCCACAAAACATCTTTTGTTTTCATTTGCTAGTCCACAGATCATAGGCAAACAACTACGCAACTTTTTATTACTTTTAATCTCTTTAGGACCCAAACAAATATGAGCATGAACTGATGCACAAAACTCCATCAAAGTAAGGTGAGCAAACTGATATTGATAACCGAGTTGTGATTCAACTCTTTCAATAAAACCTGAAAGTTCGTTTTCAACTTCATCAAAGTCACTGACGATACCTTTCATTTCCTCCTGGGAGAAAACAATTTTACCTTGATTGAACAACTCCCATGCAACCTTACAAACTCTTAAAACATGTTGCTTATTTCTCTCATTTTGAACTAATTTGTGAACTGCTTCATTGGTTTTGCAAATGTGTTTTTGAAAAAAGTATAAAAATATAGAACAATACAACTCAGTCATTGTGTTGAAAGAATAAGAACCACTTGCAGCAATAATTGAACACATTACTGATAAATAAAATGGAACAGATGCCATGGCTTTAGCATAGAAAGACTCTTTAAGAACACTTTTAATGGCTTCTTTTGTGTTGCCATAATTTTCAATATACTTGTTAACTCCCTTGTCATTTAAACCCATTATTTGAATGGTTAACTTGTCTGTACATTTTCTAACTTTATCTTTGTATTGTAATATAGCTCCAATTCTTCCAGCCACAACACATTTGTACTTTTGAATGTTCAATGCTTCTGCTAATGCATTAATGAAGGGTTCTTTGCTGAGATTAAGTATACTATGCTTTATTAATTTATCTAAGTGAGCAAACTCATCCAACCCATCTATCACAAACATAATGGAAAAATGCTCACAAACATTACACTCTTGAAAAATATCTTTGTAGAGAGCTTTTAACAAAAAATTTATGTTACCAATGTTTTGAAACTGATTTAACTTTCTACATTCAAGATAAATCACAAAATCCACATTTTCCCATAAGATACCACTTGCCCAGTCAAGTAAGCACTTTCTGAGCAAACAAGTTTTTCCAATTCCAGCAATACCAGATATCAAGAGTAAAGACAGTTCTTTTGAAAACACTTCCTTAAAATCAATTGGCTGATAGGTCAATTGTCTCTGCAGAAATAACTCTTGCTCAGCAATACTCACAATGTCTTTTTCCACTTCATTTGCATCAACTACAGTCAATTCAATGAACTTATCTAAGAGTTGAACTTTAGCTGGAGCTTTTACTAAGTGCACAATTTCATCCATTTTTCCATAAGCTTTAAAATAATAATTTTTCAGTGCTTTACGCATTTCTGAAAGAACAAAAGAAGAACCTTATCTTAGGTTTCTAAAAATTAAATGCAAAGTAATGCAAATCAAACAATCTGATCAAAAACTTGTGTATGATTTTGTTATCATGTCAAAATTCGTTAGAAAATTCAAAATAGATTTCAAATAAATTTAATGAATAAATTTAAAAAAAAAACTTTTACTTGGAGTTGTAACTTTTGTTTCTCTTTTTTTTTTAAAGTTCATTTTATACATTGTTGCATTTAATAATAATAATAATAATAATAATAATAATAATAATAATAATAATAATAATAATAATAATAATAATAATAATAATAATAATAATAATAATAATAATAATAGCAATAATAATAATAATAATAATAATAATAACAATAATAATAATAATAAAAATAATAATAATAATAAAATAATAATAATAATAAAAATAATAACAATAATAAAAATAATAACAATAATAATAATAATAATAGTAATAGTAATAAAAAATGTTAAAATGATCAGGCTACACTATTTTTAAGAGATGCTGTTATCTGACATTTCAACACTTTCTTAATTTGTAAGACTGGATCTCAATAAAGCCTATCACAACTCCTTTAGACATCATGACATTGATGGAAAAGGTAACGATTTCACAATTAGCTATTTTTAATCTTTTAAGCTTCACTTGAGGTTTGGTTTAAGAAAGTGGTGTTAAAATCTTTATTAAATTTTGTCAACATCTTTTTAATTTTACATAGTTTATCATATCTGAAAAATATTTATTCAAAATATAATTTGACATTTTGCTTACCATCTTTATGCTGTTCTGCATCTGTAAAAAACAGTAGAAAAAAACCAGTAAGGTTTTTAAATGAATAACAAAAAAAAAAATAATGATAGGAGAATATACTATCTTGTACTGAAAAGATTAAATAACTTTGAATAAAATTTTTTTGTAATAAATGAATAAAAGCTTTAAGAAATCAAATCATCTACCAACTTTGATCAGAAACTTATATAAAAAGCAACCATGACAAATTTTCATGAAATGTATTGAAGGAATTATCAATAACATAACATTTAAAAAAACAATAAAAATAATAAAACACTGTCTAAATAAATTAATAAAGAATATTAAATACTAAATATAAGCTTCTACTGAATTAGAATTAAATACTACTAAATATAAGCTTCTACTGAATTAAAATTAAATATTACTAAATATAAGCTCCTACTGAATTAGAATTGAATATAAAGAATGTAAAATGAAGTTTTGCTGAATAAAACATGTAAACAACAAAAAAGTAAATTAAAATTTCAGAAAATAAAATCAACTTAATAAACTTAAAAGAAGATACAAAGTTAGCTCAAAATCAAAAGAAAAATCATTTCAAATGAAATCTAAAACAAAATATTTATTCTATTTCAAAAATTGTAAAGTGTATGTCAGTGAGTCAACTGAGTCAAACTAAAAATTGTTTAAAGAAATACAATTGCATTAAAATAGAAGAGAGAAATTGTTCTTAAAATTTATGATAAAAAAATGATATCTTTTTATTTACTTAAACTTTTTAAAATTTTTTGAGAAAATGTTTTGTTTAAAAATAGAAATAATGATAGTGATAATACAAAAACACTAATAATAATAATAATAATAATAATAATAATAATAATAATAATAATAATAATAATAATAATAATAATAATAATAATAATAATAATAATAATAATAATAATAATAATAACAATAATAATAAATATAATAACAACAATAATAATAAAAATAATACTAATAATAATAATATAATAATAATAATAATAATAATAATAATAATAGTGAAAATAATTACAAAAAGAAAAAAACAATAATGATGAGAAAAGTAGCTATTAAAAATATAAGGATAGGAAATAACAACTTTATACTACAGCTATGATATTAAATTAAGCATCATAGAAATTTTTTTTAATAAATCAAAATTTGAAATGCAATATCTCAAGTTAGATACAATTTTGTTTTTCTGAAAAAACATTAAGCTAATTAAAAAAATGATGAGTGAAAGGTAATTGGTAGACCAAAAAAAATTTCATGTTGCATAGTTCAAAATTTGATCTGAAACATGACAAAAAAAGACAAGCATCATCAAATAAGCTAACAACAAGTATTTTAGTTGATAAAACTTCTCTTTGGTCTGCTTATAATGTGCACAAAGCATTATTAAATAATGCTTATAACTGATATATTGCAATCAAAAAACGAAGATTTACAAAAACGCAACTAAGAACTTGCAATTTGGACAAAAACCAAAAGCCTTTAAATTAGTGGCAAAACGTGCTATTCAGATATGAAATGAATGTTGAAGTTGATAATCTTAAGGGTTGAGTTATGCTTTGTCAAAAAACCAGTGAAAAATACATGATTGTATGCTAAATGAGAAAAGCAAGGTAGTTGCTCAATTGGTATTTGGACTTTTATGTCATATGTAGGTGTCTGATTTTATTACTTAGTTGATTTTAGATTTAATACTAAAAAATATATCAAAATTCTTAGTGATTATCTTTAGCCATTCATACATGTTCTTGATAAACCAATTAAAGACCTGGTTTTTCAGCAAGATAACACCCTCATGTCATTTAGCAATAATTGGCTTAGATTGGTTGTAACTAAAGAAAAACAACACAACAACTTGGCTTGCAACAGCCCAGGCCTCAACTTGTTTGAAAGTCTGTTATCTTGGTCAAACCAACAGCTTGCAAAACAGCAATTATTCAACAAAGATGACTTAATTAAAACTGCAACTCATCATCTCAACAATATTCCTCAAGTTATTGTTCATAACTTTTGATTGATACCAAATCACATGAATGAATGTATTAGAAGAAAAGGAAGTTTTATTATATATTAATTTTGATTTTTTTTCTTATCTTTTATTTAATTTGAAATTGATATTTAAATTTAAAATACTCCAAACATTTTTAAACATATATTTCAGTACTTATGTTTACATTTTTTTTTTTTAGTTGTAATTAATGTAATTTTTAAATAAATAAAAAACACTTTTAAAGCACTTCCATTTTTTTTTTCTAAACTATTTTTCTGATTTAAAAAATATTAAGTCTTAAATGAATTATTTGAATTTGAAATGAAAAATCAAAAAAATTTTCTCTGATGCTTAGCATAATTACGACAACTACTTTATTTTTTAACATTTTACAAAACAAAGCCTACTTATAATTATTTTTTGTATATTTCTTCAATCCTTACATAACTTATTCTTTACTTTTATTCTTTTGTCATAAAATTTAATTTTACTTAAAAAAAGAATATAATTAAAAATTATTCTCATTTTATTTGTGATCACTTGAAAAACAAATTTTATCAGATAAATTTTGTTTCCGCTAATACATAGTTTTTTTTCATTTTATTACACCCTATGCTGCTCATATTTTTTTTAAAAGTCTACTTTGTTATACAAATTACCTACTTTGTTATTAAATTAAACCTGTTTTTATGTGATTATCTTTGTTCATTCTTCATCATGTTTAGTTATTTGCATTTTGTTAGTGAACTGCTATTGGCAATTAGTGTTGTGTAGTGTTATCATAAACACAAAAATAACAGATTTTTCATATATAGGTTAGTGGCACCCTTGCTACTTTAGAAAATATGCTTTATCAGCATATTTTAGGCTCAAAATAACAAATAATTTCATAAAACTTTTTAATTTATACCGGTCTTAACAAAATTCCCAAATGAAAGCACTGTTGTCACTGTTTTATCATTTTATTAACATTATTTTTATTGATACTATTTTTATTAGTATTTTTATTATCATTATTACTATTATTACTATTATTACTATTATTACTATTATTTGTAGAAGTAGTACAAGTAGCAGTAGCAGTAGAAGTAGCAGTAGCAGTAGCAGTAGCAGTAGTAGTAGTAGTAGTAGTAGTAGCAGCAGCAGCAGCAGCAGCAGCAGCAGCAGCAGCAGCAGCAGCAGCAGCAGCAGCAGCAGCAGCAGCAGCAGCAGCAGCAGCAGCAGCAGCAGCAGCAGCAGCAGCAGCAGCAGCAGTAGTAGTAGTAGTAGTAGTATTGGTATTATATTTATCAAAAGTCTAAAATCAAAAAGTAAAAAAAAAAAACATTCTAAAATAAATTAGCTTACCTATCTTATGCTGCTCTGCATCTGAAAATAAAATAAAAATTGTTATAATACTTATTTGTAGAGTTCACATTAAAAAAAAAAACAACCTGCAAGAAATGTTACAAACATACATATAGAGGCTATATCTTGGTGCAAATCATTCCTTCCCATAGCTTTCAGAGATTTTTGTATGTAAGTTATGTAATCATTTGGGTGGAGTTCAACAAGCTTTGTTAGAAATCTCTCCACTTTAGACTTATCTCCTCCTGTCACATCATGATCTATTTGCTCAACAATAGCATTCACCTTATCACTATAATTAGTAAGACGTGCAAATTTTTTCCAATCTGTCACTTTCTCAATTATAATATTCTTTACTTTTGCATCTGTGCCTAAATAAAAACAGCTAAGTATTTGCAACTAAATAAAGTAATGTTATAGCTTACTATAATACATTAATCAATCCATTCTTAACCTTTTAAAAATTTAATTACTTAAAGATGCAATTGCCACAAATAATTATGAAGACAAAATTATTTGCAGTGCTTACATAATTATTGAAGCTTTAACCATTCATATTAGTGGAGCTCTAACATTTACAACAAATAAAACCCACTCATTTAAAACTTATTTTATGCAGAAAATTTTTTCTCTTTGTTAATCTACAACAACAAAAGAAAAAAATGCATTTGCAAGGTGCAGTCTTGAAAATATCAGTGGTACACTAACTTTCAATTCAGAACCCCTTCATCTGATCAAAAGTTATTACAACATCATCCTACAGTTAAATACAAAGCAAACAGTTTTTTACAGGGTTTTAAATTTACTTTTTAAGCCTTTATCACAACAACCCTTTTGTCCCCTTCTATGTATTATAGCATCTATATTTTTATCAGAATAAGGGCTGTCAAAATTTGCTAGAAAATTGAATACCTTAAAGTGAGAAACTATCAACAAAAAATACAAACACAAAGCTTTAGACCTGCATAATCTCAACTTTAATTTAGCAATTATAAACTTGGTTTTCTTGACTGCAAAACTTTTGAGTTTAGTTGAACTTGTTTAATACTTTTAAAAACTTGCAGGTTTTTCAAATACTAAATTTAAAAAAACAGAGATAAATATTAATAATGGTAAATGAAAAAAAACTGCATCAACATACATATTTCTTTAACCCTTAAAAAGAATATTTCCAATTTCAGTTGATCATTGTTATTCTCATTGTGAATTTCTACTACAATGTATTATATCTAACTTGTGAATTTCTTCTATATCTTCTTGCACTGGTTTCACCATGTTAGTGAAAATCATGAAATAGTTACAGAATTGTAGAGAACTTTACAAATTGAATTTATTTTAACAATATTCTCATTTTACTATGTAAAATTACAATTGAATTTCTACTCATTATTCTTCCAAAAACCTTTGACCCTTTGAATCCCAACTCTCAACTCTAAATCTCCATTACAGGTTGAAATTACTAGAGTAGAGACTATCATCTGAAACTGAAACATTTAATTAATATCTTAATTAAATTTATATTAATGAAACAGTGGGGGCAGAAACCCCCACTTTTTCATTAATATAAATTTAATTAAGAGTCTTTGTATAGTTGTACATTAAGTTATGCTTGGGTTAATATCTTTTCCTCCATCTACATTTTTGAGAATATCGGAATAGTTGCAAACTATTTTAATTTCATAGTACACGCTTTTATTTTTACTTTTTCTCTTATATGCATACATGCATGCATGCATTCATACATACATACATACATACATACATACATACATACATACATACATACATACATACATACATACATACATACATACATACATACATACATACATACATACATACATACATACATACATACATACATACATACATACATGCAGTTATTAATTTACACTAGCATACAGAAAATTGAAAATTCTTGTGTTGATGTACATAAAAGCAGTACAGTATTTATAAAAACAGAAAATCATTGAAGAAAAATTTGGATTGTATTTTGTTTGTTTTAATGGTAATAATTATGCAAAGAAAATTTATAAATGTTTTAGTTGCAAAACTTCAAGTAAATTTTCAAGCTATATTTAACTTAAGCAACATTGAAAACTGTCTGAAATATTTTGAAGCAAATTAATTGCACAACTTTTATAAATTCTTTATAAAATATTTCATAATTTAAAACATTTTGTAGGTAAAAAGAATTATAAAAATATTTGTAAAAAATACAAAATAGTGAAAGCAGAAAATCTTAAACAAATGTTTTAAATGTAAGAATGTAAATCAAACTTTCATGATTCAAAGAAATTTTCTGGTGATTTGTTAGGGTCAGTAACATTATATAAACTAATATCAGTTTCTTGGAGATCAACATTAGCTTTGTTTAATAATTGTTTTAACTGAAGTGTTACCTGTTAAATCTGGTGTGTCAAAAGAATATTCTAAGATTTAAAATGTTTAATGTACAACAATATTCAATAAAAATTCAGTAAGTTCAAGTCTCATCTTCGGACCAAACAAGACATTATAATGATATTTTTGTACTAAAAACTGTACTTTTTGATATTGTTGTACTAAACTGTACTATTATTGTACTAAACTAACTAAAGTGTACTCTAAAGAGCTACACAATAACAATAAAATATGATTTGATTAAAATTTACATCAACTATCTTCAATATCTATTCAACTATCTTTAATTCTTTGTTAAGATTAGATCAGTTTATTGTTGTTATTGATTATAATCATCTTTTACAAGCATGAAATTGTTTATTAAAAACCTTTTAATAGCTTTAAACACTCTTCATTCTTTTGAATGAAAGATTAAAAAGAACATAAAAAGGTAAAAATATCCCAAAGGTCATAATAAAACAAGTACCTATTACAAGAACAGGCTCTTCGTTTGTATTTTCTTTTTCTTTTTGTTTTTCTTCTTTTTCTTTTCCATGACAATCGTCTTCAAATTTTGATAAAGCACTTAAAAAGATACCATTTACAAGAACAGGCTCTTCATTTGTATTTTCTTTTAGCTTTTCTTTTTCTTCTTTTTCTTTTCTAAGACAACCATCTTCCTCAAATGCTGATAAAACACTAAATCTTTTCATTGTAACCAGAGTACTTTTTAACAACTCTTTAAAATGCAATCGATTAATATCAAAAATCTTTTCAAGTAATGCTTTCATTTTCATTTGATCATTATTATTCTCTTGGTCAATATTCTCTATTATACAGTTTGCCTCGTATAAACAGGCATGAAAAGCAAAACTCTTCCAGTCAGAAGATGCTCTCTCAACCAACAACTTCATAACAATTTCAGTACTCTCTAAAAGTATTTTTTTTTAAATGTAATCAAACACTTCATCAAAAAATATAGAAGTTAAAAAATGTTTCTTTTAAATTAAAACTTAAAGCAGCAAATAAAAGTATAACCCACGTCAAACATTTAATGAATTGATATCAGTAACAAAAATTTAGTTAAGATGTTGTTTGGGAAAACTTTTATCTAATGCTAATGAAAAGTGGTAATAATACATAGCTTAATTCACTTATAACATTTGTGAACTTTCATGAAAACCAGGTTATCTGATTGGCTGCTGACAATTTTTTTAATCCTGTTTCAAAATTTATCTACAAAAATTTTTAAAAACTTTGTTGAAAACTCACCATTATGAATAAGTTTTGAAATTCTATATTACTGAAAAAAGACTAAAATAACAGATCCTTATCAACCAAAGCTAGTCTGAACAAAACATCAAATCTGTCTGCAATAAAGAGAGAATTTACAATCAACTCTTTATGATTTAAATGATCAATATCATAGAGCTTGTCTAGGAATGCAGACATTTTTGATTGATCATTGCTGTTACTATGATCAATCTGTTCTACAATACTATCAATGTCATGCAGATAAGTGTAACAAGCCAACCTCTTCCAGTCAGCAGATACATTCTCAACTAAGATACGCTTAAACGTCAAATCAAAATCATACTTTTAATTTATTAAATAGTTTATTAACTAAAAAACTAATATTTTTTAAAGGAAACTTGGTTGTTTTTAAATTTGAATATGTGTGTGTAAGGAACAAATTTTGGTAACCCAAACTGGATATTTTTATTTAGCAGCAGCTTTTAAAAAACAAACACCAACTACCTTTTCAAGCTTTCAAATTTCCACTAATGGAGGTGTTTTTAAAACATGTTGTTAGAGTTTTAAGATTGATGAACCTGAATCTAAATTTTGAATGATATGACAGCTGTGTTAAAAAATAATTATTTTCAAAAGCTGTTTGATGTTTGCACTTGTAAAAGTTATGACACCTGGATTTACAAAAGGAAAAAAATTTAAATGCTTAATTTAAAAAAATCCTAAATATAAATTGATTAAGCTGATTTGAAAATTTTCATGATAATTTTCATAGATGTGATCAACAAAGAAAGTAAAATTTTTTCCTTAATGAAACAGAAAAGAAAGGATGCTACAACCAACAATAAAAAGGAACATTAATTCAATTTGGGCTCAGAAAAAATAGACAGTTTTGTTAACTAAATTTAAGTTAACTAAACAAATCTTGAAAAGCACTTAAAACATTTAACAAGAAATTTGATATAAAAAAAGAAAATTTAATTTTACCATCTAATGCCACACCAAACAAAATATGAAATTTTCTTAATATACTTAGAGCATTCCCAATTATGTTTTTGCATTGTAATGGCTGAATTTCAAAGAGCTTTTCAAGGAAAGCTGCCATTTTAGACTTATCATCTTTGTTATCTTGGTCAATATGTTCAACAATAGTTTCAATGTCAATTAAATAAGTCTCCTGTGTAAATCTCTTCCAGTCAGTTGATATATGTTCAATCTAGAACTTCTTAACTTTTGTAAACACAAAAAAAAATTCAATCAAAATAAGATAGCATGAAGTAGATTAAACCCTTTTCTTTTTGACATACAGTAAAAGTATTAAATCACTCTGTTAACACATTTAACACATACATTTAACAGTATTTTGTTATTTCATATTGATGTTAAAAAACATGCATTAAAAGTCACACACAGTTGGTAAAACAAAAGAAATCTTTTATGAACTTTGGCTGCCTGTAGAAAAATTTGTATTTCAATAAATAAACTTTTTGACTTTAAATTGTTTGATAAAGAGTCAAATAATTAAAATAAATCTCAGAAGTTTCAGAATTAACAAGAGCAAATTGGTAGACTATGCCTGAAACTTTATTACAGGTACTATTCATCTGTGAAAGAGTGTTTAAACTGTGAAGAATTTAGTGGATGTACCATATTAAATAATTATAGCTTCAAGTACTTTTTAAAATTAAAAATGGAACTTGAAGATATAAGTAAATGCAAAACAATCAAGCTTGCATCATGGGAATTTATTGAGCAGAGTAGCTGGGATTACAGACATTAAAAATGACTGCAACATATTTATTCAAGTATCATTTATATTAACTATGGAGTATATATGTTATTAGTAGTACATGAATTATTTTAGCATTAAGCAAAACATTTTTCATATATTAAGAAAGAGTTTGGGACATCAAGGCAAAGTATAAATGCATATTTTAGAAAAATTGGAAGCTAAAAATAGCATAAAATTTACATGAACTTCTGGTGCAACTCTACATATTTTTGACACTCTGCATGTTTATTATTGATTATCAAAAAAAAAAAGAAAAACGGCACAAGTTCTTAACTTTAATTTTAAGGTTAACTCATTACTTCTGCTTATATTTAACAATAAGGTGGAATTCTCTTACAATAAATTTTACTTTAGATTTAATATGAAAGATTACGGAGATTAATCTCTATACAGTCTATTTAAAACTCTTTATAAAAACATAACAATGCAAAAAACCTTTCCAGACTTATCACTAACACTTATTTACACTATCCCTTATTTACACTAAGTTACTATTACTAGGATTTTTCATTCATTTATATTCAATTTTAAACCATTTTTTCATGCTAATTGTGTTGTCTGGAAAAACAATATTCTTAGAGGTAGTAAATGATGAAGTAATAAAAATGCAATAACAAGTGGCTGATGACATAGTACTAATTCAAACATTTATCTGAATCATAAAAAGTATGAACACAAACTTTAGTTTAAATAACAATAAAATTTGAGGCATTTGTTACAAATGGGGCATTCCACATTAAGTGGAACCACCCATCTAACATCACCAATTCAGATTTTGATGAAAATTGGCTTACATATTGGGCATATAAACAGGAAAAAAAAATATGTAAATTTTTTTGACTTAGGTCAATTAATTCCTGAGATATAACATTTCAAAGTTTTGACCTTTTCACTAGACCTTGGTTATTTAAAATGTCATAATTTTTTTGCTATTATACTTAGGAAGCAAACAGAAGCTCTTGCACAGATGAACAACTTTATGTCTATATTATATATATATATATACCTTTAAGCCTGATGTAATTTAATACTAAGATAGTATGTATATAAACTACTATAGAAAAAGGAAATAGCTAAAAATATATATCTACAATAGGCTATTTACAGAAAATGACATCAAAATGTCACATTTGTGAGGCCAATAAATATTAAATTTTTAGAACCTACTTATATTTTAATATTAATCCCAAAGCTGTTTATGGGAATCCTAAAAAGTTTTTTTTTTGGGACATCCACAATAGAAAAAGCAATGTGTAAAAAAAAAAAATTATGACCTTTGACGTTTGCTATCAACCAGGGTCAAAGATCAAATGACCAATAGCTTTTTTTCTATCGAACTTTCACTTTTTTGTATAGACACAAAGTTGTTCAACTGTGCAAGAGCTTCTGTTTGCCACCAAAATCAACCTCCTAAGTATAATAGCAAAAAAGTTATGACATTTTAAATAACCAAGGTCAAGTGAAAAGGTCAAAACTTTGAAAGGTTAAATCTCATAAATTAATTGACCTAAGTCAAAAAAATTTACATGTTTTTCTTCTGTCCATATGCTCAACATGTGAGCCAATTTTTATCAAAATCCGAGTTGGTGACGTTAGATGGGTGGTTCCACTTGACATGAAATGCCCCAAATGCATCTAAATGTTACTTAATGGATATGTAAATTCAGTCAGAGAGGCTATAAAGATAACTAATCTATATCAAAAAATTTAAATGGAATAGCTGCTGTTTAAGATTCTCTGCAAAATTTTACTTGCATCCCTAAAAGAGTTGTATGCTTTTTTAAATTCATATTTTGTTATATAGTCAACAACTTTTCTCTTTTGCTTCTAATGCATCTTTGGATCTTATGCTATTAATAATGACTTAAACCACAGATTTAAAAACTTAGAGTAAAAGCAAAAAAACTACACAATGTGCTTAAGCATATTTATTAAACTTAAACAGAAATTTTGTCAAATGATTTTGTAGCAATAAATCATCACAGATAAAAAGTTGCACTTAATCTTATTGAGAGAAAGTTTAATCTCTTACCATCTGATGCCACATACAACAAAATATCAAATCTTTTAAGAGAATAAAGACAGTTTGCAATCACTTCATTAAAGTTCAGTGGATTGATTTCATTAATCGAATGAAGAAACATTTCTAATTTCAGTTGGTTGTTAAGATTCTCGTTATGAATTTCTTCTACAATATTATAAAACACATTTAAACAAATGATATGAGCAAATCTCATCCAGTCAGAAGATACTTGCTCAACCAAAATCTTTCTAACCCTTTCATCTGCATCTAGATTTAAGACAAGAAAAAGAAAATAATAAAAAATAAAATTGTAATTAAAGATATTAATAAACACTTTTTGTGCCAAAAAAAATAATTCTTCTCAAAGTTATTATATTGTTTTGAAATTTGAAAATTTTAAAGGAAAAAAAAATGACAGCATAATTTTCAAATAAAATTCTTCTAAAGCTGCTTTAAAATTTTATTTTATTCTGAAAATGCTTTCAAAACTTGAACTTTTATAAAGCCCTTTAAAAACCTAAAGCCTTCAGTTTGATTTCGTATTGATTTTTTTTTTTTACTTAACTTAAGAATTTCCAAAAAAAGCAATTAATTACTGAACCATTACAAGTAGTTATTTAAATATGCACAAAGATTTTTAATAGAAAGAGAATTAAAACATATTTCTATAAGAGAACAGTTTTTTCAAAAGTACTCTAAAATATCTGAAACAATCCATTGAATTTTTGCATCTAAACACTTTTTTGCTGATTACCAACTGATATTTTTAACAAAATTCTGAGAAAAGTTACAAAATTTTAATTTTTGTTGTTTTTTACAGAATTTCTTTGGAGATATTTCACAGTCCCAAAAGTGGATTGATAACAATTTTCCATAAAGGTCTTATTTTTATAATACTTTATCAACTTTAAAATGGCAGATTTAGATATTGCGTGCAAATCATTATTAAGTCTATCTCAAGAAATCAAAACTCTTAAGAAATACAAAAAGTAATTCTAACTTGTGATTAGTTACATTTCATTCAATCAAATATTAAAAATAAGAAATACTTTTTCAGTAAAATTAAATGACTATGAAGTTGATGATGTTTGGATGATCTGATTTAGAAAAACATGGGAATCTTTCTATCATAATTATGCTGATGAAACCAACTTATTATACAAATGTAGAAATAGTTAACGTGCATGTAAAAACAAATCTAAATTGTTATTACAAAAGAGCTTTTACATCTAAGGAAGAACTCATAGGAAGAACTCATTTTTAATATACACTGAAATACCACATTTTTCCACTGAGCATGTTAAGGTAAAGGTCCAGAAACATAAATATTTCCAAATAACTAAATCTCTGGTTATATCAACATTCAGAAAATTTCATGGCTTACTCCAATTGCTCCAAGCAATCCTGTATTACATTTGCTTTAAAGTGGGAAATTTTTTATATTTTTTTTAGCATACACCATAGCAAAGAAAAAGTTTCTTTAAAAAAGTTTAAGTATAAAAAATGATCTGCATAGTTCACTTTTTTTTATCAGATGTGTATTTGTAGCTCTTTTCTCTTCTTTAAGTATTCTTTTAATGCTACATAAGTTGTACTTTTGAATGGAAGTTTTTTCTGCACACTGTATATTAACAAGTAACTTTTTAATTGTCAATAACATTTATTTTTCATATTCAATTTAAATCGCTTTACTCTGCTTTTTCATATTAAATTTCTTGCCATTGAATTGTATCATAACAGTTATTTAAAAACTTATCTTATTTTAAAAACTTACTTTATTTACATTATATAAAGTTATTTTATTTATGTGTGACTGCCTTATGTGTTTTTATTACTTACTTTCAGATTGTATGGCTATATAAAATTTATTAGTTATTTTCAAACTGTATTCTATACATACTTTCGATACTTTATATACTTTAGAGTGGAGATAAGAAAGACAGTGTTTTTGGTTTGAAAACCTGACAAAAATTGTGCGAATTGTGAGGAAAGGAGTTCTCAAATTTCTGTGGTATGAGATATTTAAATTGTGGGACCAAGTTTCTGACTTACAAAAAAGTACACAAGCCTGTTGATTTATAAAAACATATTCCTTATTCCAAACACCTTTGGCTTTTCAAAACTCGACAACGAATTCTGACTCTCTAATTTTGTTTGAAATTACTAGAACAAAAACTATCGTGTGAAACTGAAACATCTGATACTGACATTGCACTAATAATAGATAAATAATGTCAGATTGCAGGAGGAATTAAGTTAAATAATTTCAAACTTAATTAAATATTACTTTGATAAAATTCAATAACTTTAGTGTCATTATTTTGAATTGCAGCTGATGAAATGGCACAGTTCATCAATATAAATTTAATTTTTAGAGTCTTTGTAAAGCTGTACAGTCTTTTCCTCCATCTGCAATTTTACCACAACAAACAGCATCTTTGAAGCTTGAGGCACAGTAAGGAATATTAAAATAAAGGAAAACTATTTTAACTTCATACCAAATGCTTGCATTTTCACTCTTTTTTTTTTTTCATCCTTCAATTATTTTTACTTTTTTTCTACCTAAATTAAGATTTTTCCTTTTCTGCTTATGATTTAAACTTTTTTTTTTTTTTTTGAAAAAAGATTTTAATATCATACTTAAGATGACTAAAACTTCAAAAATCATAAACTCTAGTTTACATGTTCCTATACAAAAAACTAAAATTTGGTCATTTAAAGAACAATAACTTTGGTCACCAAATGACTTACTTGTTATAAATTCTTATTTACCAATAGGGTCATTCCATATGAAATCATCCAAAAAAAAACATTTTCGACACCCTTACGTCTCAGAATTTGTTCATTTTTACTTCACTTGCAGTCCATATTAAGAAAATAATAACTGCAAAAACTTTAGTTAAAAATACACATGGGTTCCAGAGATATCGTCAGTTAAACAATGCTGACCAGCATTTTAGTGATTATCTGAAGCGACTACAAAGCAACTTTGAAATATAGTATCTTCATAATGGCTTAGGGAAATTTTCTAAAGTTTGGTACCCCAATAGATTTTAACTTGAGGAATCCAAAAAGAGCACCCTCAAGATTCAATTGTCTCAGGAAATGCCTCATTTATCCAATTTCGTTCAAAATTACTGACCTGTAAATTCATGATTTTTGGAGGTAAAATGAAGGTTGTGGCCGAAAATCCCGAACAAAAAGTTTAATTGCATATCAATATTTTATCTAAGGTCTGCTGAAAAAAATGAAATTCATCAATTGTCTCTTTAATACTTGATCAAAATTTGCGTTTAAAAATTGTGTCTTTATAGAAAAATGTAAATTTTGTAACGAAAGCAAATGAAATGTTTTTTTTTTTTAAATGTTTATTTGAATAAAACATCAAATTGTGTTATTTATTGACTAGTTTAGGATGTTTATAGTCATAGGCCAAGGGAGAGCCAGGGGACCTCTGACCAATTCTGCCCACTCCCCACCCCAAACCTCCCTGGATTTTTTTTTTTTTTTAAATGCATTAAATGATATAATAATAATTATTAAAATTTAATTTAAAAACATAACTTTTTTTAGTTTAAGTTTGAGAAACTTAAAAGGAAATTTTTTTTTTTTTCATTATTTCAAAGTAAGCACTCAAAACTAAGATCTTTTCATAATTTCAAAAACCATAAATTTTAAAACCAAAAATCTTTTTTAAAACATTTTAACAATCAATATCTTTATGGTAATCAATATCTTTATGGTAATCAATATCTTTATGGTAATCATTGACATAATAAGGTGGACAGTGGGATTTATTTAAACCCTTCTCAGCCTTCCATCCAAGGATTTGAAAAAAAGAAAAAAAGAAAGACAAATTCTAAATGCAAAATAGGTAAATATTATTACAACAAAATTATTTTAAATGTATTTTTTTTTTTTTGTAACCAACTGCTTATATTCTCTAAATCTAAATCAGATATGTTGAACATATGACCTGATATTGTTGTGGGTGAAGAAATTAGACATATAACTTCAGAATCGAGCACCCAACACTCATCATTTCTAATTAACCAAAAGAAGTTTTTACATGGTGCATGTGTATGCATGAATCTGACTTTTATATCAAGCTCACTTACATTTTCAGCAATCCTACCCACCGAAGTCTGTCATAAAAACATGCAATATAATCCATTTTTTTAATGTTTAATGAAACCTCTTTTATTATGTTTGCTTTTTGGAATGATATCAAATTTTTCAATACATGTATCATTACTTGTTTTTTTTTATAACTTATAGTGTTTTAAGCAATTGGAATAAAATGATGCTACGTCCTTGTGCCAGGAACTGTTCTTCCACCTAAATATCTTTTTTGTAATTGTGCTCATGTAATTGTGCTAATTTAAAACAAATTCCATTTATCTTGGCTCTACAAAAGCAGTACATTAAATTAACATCTAAAATTTGCCCAATAGTTATTTGTTTTAGACGTTCTTGGCATACTACTCATTTAACAGTCCCAACAATACCATCACAGGGGAATTTACCATGACTGGTAGCAATTTGCTGTGTTTTGAAAGACTTTTTAGTTTGACTGGTGAAATTCCAAGCAATTCTATAGTGGTGTCTAGCTTGATTTTTTTGATCTTTTTGATATAATAAGAGGTAAGCATTCACCAATTTGAATTGAAATAATGAAAAAAAAATTGCTTCTCAAACTTAAACTAAAAATATAATTATGATTTTAAATTGAATTATATAAATACTATTTTTATTTAATGCATTGAAAAAAAAATCTAGGGAGATTGGGAAAAAAGAAAGTTGTTTTGTAGTCACTTTAGAAAATCACTAAAATACTGAGTCAGCATTATTTTAACTGACGATATCTCTGGAACTCATGTGCATTTTTAACTAAAATTTGTGCAGTTATTACTTTTTTAATATGGAATGCAAGTGAAGTAAAAATGAACTAATTCTGAGACATTAGGGTGTCAAAAATGTTTTTTTTGGATGATTTCATATAGAATTACCCAATAACAAAATACATACATACATACATACATACATACATACATACATACATACATACATGCATGCATGCATGCATGCATGCATGCATGCATGCATGCATGCATGCATGCATACATACATACATACATACATACATACATACATACATACATACATACATACATACATACATACATACATACATACATACATACATACATACATACATACATACATACATACATACATACATACATACATACATACATACATACATACATACATACATACATACATACATACATACATACATACATATGTACATACATTAGTTAACAATAAATCAAAGTTTATACTTGCATATAGAAAATTGAAGATTCTTCTTTTGGTTTGCATAAATGCAGAAAAATGTTTATAAAAATGGTAACAATTATGCAAGGAAAGATAACAGTTCATAGCATAAATTTCAACTCTAAATATTTAATCCAGAACAAAAAGTAATTTTTCAAGTAATATTAAACTTATGTTACATTGAAAACTGTTTGAAAAATGAAAATTGATTTGATTGAAAATTGAATTTTTGAAATTGATTAATTGTTTGAAACTGTTTAAAATACTTTGAAATTTATTAACTAACTAAACAATTTTCATATACTTTTAATAAATACATACAATGTATTTATTAACATATGTATACAGTACAATGTAAAAAGTTTTAAGCATTTCATAGGTAAAAAGAGAAACTATAAA
This sequence comes from Hydra viridissima, assembly GCF_058129835.1. Classification (NCBI taxonomy): domain Eukaryota; kingdom Metazoa; phylum Cnidaria; class Hydrozoa; order Anthoathecata; family Hydridae; genus Hydra; species Hydra viridissima. The sequence goes on along the minus strand of NW_028324300.1, from coordinate 24,657,503 downwards.
TATTTGTAAAAGTGGAAGATGGTGAAAGCAGAAAATCTAAAACAAATGTTACAAATATCATACCTTCAAGATCCAAAGAACTTGATGGTAAACTTTTAGGCTCAGTTACGTTGGGTAAATTATTATCAGTTTCTTGAAAGTCAACAACACTTTGATTAACAACTGTTTTACCAGGAATGTCCTCCACTACACCTGTCAAAAAGAATGTTCTAAGTTTTAAAATATTTAATGTACAATAATTATAATCAATAAAAAAAAATCTGAAAATTTTTTATGTTCAAATCTTGACTCTGGACCAGTATAGAAATGATTTCACTCTGAAGAGAAAATGCAATCACCACATAAAGTGAGCTTAAAATGTTGCTTTATCTCTTTTGAAATCCGCCAGTATAAATCAACTTAAACTTTATATGTTAAGATTCAAATATAATTTAATAACACAATTGATGAATATTCAGGTTCTGATGCTGCCAATACAGGAATTGAACATGTATAGTGGAATTCCTGTCTCTAACTATTTGTTAAAGCTTTTTTTTTTTCTATACAAACATAACATAACAGCAATGCACTCTTATTTTGTAAGAATAAAACATTGAACAAATTAATTCAGTTATGCTGTTAAGTTAAGCATCATAGAAATTTTTTTTATAACTCAAAATTTGAAATGCAATGTCCCAAATTAGGCAACATTTTGTTTTTCTGTTTAAAAAATAAGCTACTTAGACCTCTTAACTAAAATATGTTTTTAATTCAATACATAGATTAAATAACGTGACTAATCAAAATATAAAAACTAAAGTGTTCATTCTTGTAATTAAAAATACAACACCAATTAAGTTAAGCATAAAGTAAAATAATCAGTAGAAATAAAAGTAAACAAATAACAAGTTACATGTTTACCAAAGAGTTGAGAACCAAATCAGTAACTATTCTGAGTTGGGTCTAAATAATAGAGAGGATAAGTGAATCATGTGTGTTTAGTCCTAAAATGTTATAAAGAGGCAGGGTCAATTTGCAAGTGAAAGGAAACTGGTAGACCATAGAAGATTTCAAAAGATAGCATTGTCAAATAAGCTACCAATAAGTATTTTAGTTGATGAAACTTCTCTTAAATAAAGGTTATAACTGGCATACCATAATCAAAAAACCAAGACTTACAAAAAAGCAATTTAAAATTCAATTGCATTTTGCTAAAGACAAAATTCAAAAGCCTTTAAATTGGTGGCAAAGTGTGTTATTTAGTGGAGATAAATGTTGAGTTTGATAATTCGGCAAAGCGTAATTCAAGCTAAGGGTTGAGTTACGCTTTGCCAAAAAACAAGTTAAAAATACAGCAAAGATTGTGTGCTAAGATGAACAAGGCAAGGTAGTGGTTCAGTTTGTATTTGGACTTGTATTTCATGTAAAGTGTCTGAATTTTCACTTGTTCAATGTTAGTTTGAATACTGAGTGATAGGTTGAAATTCTTGGTGACTATCTTTGATAATGCCCCATGTCATTATGCAATAACTGACTAAGATTGGTTACAACAAAACAAAATCAATGACTTGGTTTGTTAAAACCCAGAATTCCTTTGCATTGAAAATTTATTATCTTGGCCGAACCAACAGCTTGCAAAACAGCAATTATTCAACAAAGATGACTTATTTAAAACTGTAACTCATCATCTCAACAATGCTCCTCAAATGATTGTTTAAACTTGGTTAATAGTAAATCAAATCGAATGGATGAATGTGTTAGAAGAAAAGAAAGTTTTACTAGAAAGTTTATATTTAAATTTGAAATTTTCCTTAATTTTTAATTTTTCTAAAATATATTTACTTAAGTTTGCATTTTATTTTCAAAAAATTTTTTTTTTTTTGCTTTTTTTTTTTAAATGATTTTTCTGAATCAAAAAATATTAAGCCTTATTTGAATTATTTGAATTTGAAATGAAAAATGAAATAAAACAAAGCTTACTTATAATTATTTTTTTGCATGTATCTTCAATCCTTACATAACTTATTCTTCACTTTTATTCTTTTGTCAAAAAATTTAGTGTTTTTGAAAAAATAAATTAATCTTAATTTTTCAGAAAAATTGATTTTCCTTAAAAAAAAAATTTAACTAAAAATTATTCCCACTTTTTTTGGAATCATAAAAAATACAACATTATTAAATCAAGAAAATCAAGTTTTTTAGTTTTCATCACTTTATTTGTATTCTTTAAGTTTTATTTCTTTAAATTGTTTCTTTTGAAAGTTATCTCGTATCTCTCTGAAAACTTTTTACAATGTAAATTTTAACTGCAAATTATTTTAGAAAAATTATTATAGAATTATTATATTTCTATACAAGTGCTAATACCTGTACTAACATTCTTGCTAAAGAGATTAAAGACAGTCTTGTAAGTCTCTTTTAAGTTAGAATTATCTATTCATATGGTTGTAGTGTTTGTTCTTTTGATAATTTTTAAAGAACATGCTGATTTCTGCTGTGATATTTTTGCCATGTTTGCAGATTTGGCATAATCACTTAACTGTAACTAGTTACAATTACAATTAGGCATGTCTCAAGGTTAAAAACAGTAATGGGGTAAGATTGACATTTTAGAAGATTGAATAAATGAATAAAAATTCCAGTAAAATTCACTCAATTTCAGTAACATTATTAATTAATTACTAACAAAAACTATTTTAAAAATTCAATAATTTAAGAAAAACAACTTTTCAAAAAAAAAGGTTTTCTATAAAATTTTCTCCAACTTGTAATTATCTAAAGAAAGACACAAACAAACTACAAGTAACTCACCCAATAATGTTATATCTTGTAAAACATCATTCCTTCTCATAATTTTCAAAGAATTCTGAATGCAAGTTCTGTAATCATTTGGACGTTGTTGATAAAGTTTCTTTAAGAAATTTTCAATTTTAGATTTTTCTCTTGTCAAATCATCATGACCTTTCTGATCAATATCTACATCATGATCTATTAGGTCAACAACAGCAGCCACATCATTTAAAACAGTACAAAATGCAAATATTTTCCATTCTGATGCCACTCTATCTTTTAAAATATTTACTACTTTTGGATCCATTCCTAAATAAAAACTATTCATTGTCTACTATGTTCTAAATAATTCAATCAAAAAACATATTCATTCAACTGTGTTTCATTACAACTTTTAGTACAGACTTCAAAATATAGAGGTTGAACTGACACAATAAATCATTGAGTCACAGCTCTCATCAGCATGAACTAATTGAAAATGAAATAAGTGCCCAACAACTTATGCTCTTTAACTTAATTTAAATGAATTGAAACAAAAAAAACTGATACAAATATTTTCTCCTGTACCAACCTAATTGTGATTAAGAAGCAAATATGAGGGTAAATGAAACTGAGTGCAACAGCACTTACATTTGGTGACATAAAAATGTAAAATTCTTAATAAATTCTTACAAATATAAGAAACAAGTAGAATGTTAATTGAAGAAAACTTATATGAATTAAGTTTTTGTGAAAAATTCGCCAGTTTCTACCTAAATTTTTTTTCAGTAAAATTCCTGCATATATAAATGTAATTTAGATTTACACCAGTTAATATGCTAACCACAAGAGAATGACAAAGAGTAACAACCCTTTGTTTAAAATACAAGAACAACATAATACATTGATAATTAATAGCAAGTGTTCAATCAATTAACTTTCTCTTTAATCAATAAACTTAGTCTCTTAAAAATGAATTAACACATGCTTTGTTTAATAGTTGTTTTAACTGAAGTGTTACCCATTAAGATTACCCAAAAAGATTTATAATGTTTAATGTACAATAATATTCAATAAAAAAAATTTGAAAACTTAGTAAGTTCAAATCTTGACTCTGGACCAGGAAAGAAATGATACTAATAGTTATTATAACTAGTAATTACATTGAAGAGAAAGAGCAATCACCACATAAAGTGACACCTGAGATTGAGAATAAAACTTTTTTAGATAATATCTTAAAAAACTCTGCAAGACTTTTTTTGAGAAAAAGTGCTAAACTCATCTTTAGAGTATTTTGATAAGAAAAACATTTCTTTTTGTTATTTAAACATTTTTATTTGTTTTTTTAAGCTGTTCAAATTTTTTTCAAATAATTTTCAAACAACTGAACTTTTCCACAAAATCTTTTTTAAGCTCATTTGTAAGCAATAAGCAACATTTTGTAAGCAACAATTAACAAGAAAAGCAGGCACTTTATTTGTAGAAAAAAAGGAAAAATAAGTACCAGCTTAACTTTGAACTTAATAATAAAAAAATGGTCTGTTCACCTGTTCTGTTTATAATTTACAAAATATGAAATAAAAACAATTTTTAAACTTCATATTTTAGTGTTTTACAACAAACAGGCTTTTTTAAAAAAAAGGTTTCTTGTATTTATGTGAAAAAATAAAAAACATGAAGCATTCTGCTTGTTTTCAGCATTTTTATAAATAAAAAATGATCAGCATTTTGTTTTCTGCTTCATTTAGTTTGCTTTTAAATTTCTAAACGGCATTTCAGCTGACAACTTAAATGATGCTTGTGGTTTCAAAATGTATATTATCAGGTGCATAATAAACAATTTTAAAATAAAAAAAAGCTAAAGTAATTGGAGGGGTTTCCTTTTCATAATATTTTATTATTTAACTAGCAAGATTTGAAATTTATTTTAAACTTTTGATCTAATTCAGCGAGTATGTATTCTTACATTCAGTGATTAAAAGACTAAAACACTGAACATATTAATTACCATGCAATATTATTAACTATAAAAAGTATTGACTATAAAACAGAAAGGTTTTCCTGAACAAAAAATGGTTAATTGCAACTTAATCAATAGAAATAAGTAGGAAATGTTGAATGCTTTGAAAATATAGATACATAAGATGTGTGTAAGTTTTTTTATTTATTTGAAGAAAAAAAAATTGTTTTAAATAAAAACTGTGTATAAAATTTAATGTTTTCAGATTTCGTTTTTGAGGTAAAAGTATAGTTAACAAATGAAGAGTCAAAGCTAACTCATGAGCAAAATTGCACTTTTACTCAATGCTTTGTCCATTTACTTAACCTAGCTTCAAATGTTACTAAGTTCGGCAAATAGAGTTTTTAAATATTAAATCTTTACATTTCAATGATACAAAAGTTTTTTGATACCTTCTAACTCATACCCACATGATTTATCTAAAAACTATATTTGTAAGATAATATAAAATTCTTAACCAACACTTTATTCAAGCAAGAAAACACTTTTAAATTGACATTTTTTACATAATATACTATGAAGCAACCTTTAAATTCAATTTTATTGATAACTTTAAACTTTTTTGATGAACAATCAGCAATTTTTCCTGGTAAAGTTTAGTAATCTGATAATTTAAAAAAATTACTAATAAGTTCATCATACATATCATCCAGTCTTTCCCAACCTCTTTACTTAATGACAGAAATGTTGATTTAAATGTAGATTTATATAAACGCATACATATTGATTTATATAAATAAATACATACATACATACATACATACATACATACATACATACATACATACATACATACATACATACATACATACATACATACATACATACATACATACATACATACATACATACATACATACATACATACATACATACATACATACATACATACATACATACATACATACATACATACATACATACATACATACATACATACATACATACATACATACATACATACATACATACATACATACATACATACATACATACATACATTTTTTACATACATTTTTTAAACATTATTTGTGTGAAGAACTGACTGTCAGAACTGAAGCTAAAAAATTGACATGGTCACTTTCTCCAGTAACAATTGAATTGTGAATAAGAAGAAAATATGAGAGGGAATGAAATTGAATATAACAATAAGCATTAACAATTGTTGACATAGAATCTAAAATTATTTATAATTTCTTGTACATGGGAATTATAAAATAGAATAATTGTATTAGATCGCTATTATATATATTATACTATTACACTGTTATATAAATTATTTTCAATTGCTACTTAAATCATAGAAACAAGTAGTAAATATTAATTGCTTTGAAAAAAAATTTTAATAAATGATAAAACAAATTTTCTTTCCAACTATCAAAACTAACATTGGAAGAGATATTTAGAACAAATGGTTTTAAAGAAAAATGTTCTTAAACCAAATTCAGTTTCTAACTTAATGTTTGTTTGGAGCAAAATATCTGCATAAAAATATTGGAATTAAAAAGTTCACATAAATTATTTCTTTGCTAATTATTCTTTTTCCTGTGGTATAGATATATCAAGACTTTTCCAAAATAAAAGAAAAAACTTTCAGATGCAAATGAAAAAACCTGAGAAGACTAGCACTTTAATGAAACATTTATCAATTATTTTATCAATTTATTATCCTACTCATATTAATTTATATAACTAAATCTTGAGAAAGTGATTGCTTCTAAATATGTTATTATTTTTTAATTTTTAAAAAAAAACCAAACAAACTTTAACAATTGTTACTTATAACTTGTTTTTTTTTAATTCTTAAAAATATCTTGTCCTTAATACTTCAGTTGATTTTAGAAATGCGCAATATATTTCTTTAGAGATATGATTGTTAAAATTATATGCCTACCTTCTCGATAGTTAAAATTGCTCAAGGAAAGAATGCAAAAAGTCAGAAGAGATCTTGAACTGTATTAACTAAGTGACCAGTTCAAACTTTGAGTAGTGATTACTCCTAAAATTCTTGCGACCGTTTGTTAAATAAGTAATAGCTTGAATGACAGCTCGATGTTTGTAGCGTCATTTGCGTGAAACAAAGCAGCGCTTTAATTATCCCCTTGCTACAAAAGTAGAAATCAAAATCGAAGTAAACATAAAAAATTTTTACAATTTAACAAAAGATTGTAATAGTTCTTTTACAAACAAGGCTTCACATAATATGTAAACTATTATTTCCTTAAAAAATCTAGAACTAAATGCGCGCGAGTGTAAACAAATGAAAAAGGTAGATTTTTGGTGGCGCTAGATATAAAATCTTCCAAGAAAGTCATGAAATCAAAAATAGAACCTTTTTTTTTTTTGCGCATTTTTATGTAAATGAAGATAATTTTGCAACGCAGTGTTACCAATTTTTTTCAGTTTCACGTCGGAGAGCGTAAACTTTTGAAATAACAAGTCATCTTGTCATTTAATTGTATGTTCATTAGGGTATGTCATACTTTTACAAAATTTTAAATTTTCAAAAATAACAATTTGGGGAGTGATTTTATTATGTGGTAGGTATTTCTAAGCAACATTGAAGTAAAATTTTTCATTTTTATTATCTTTTTTTTTTGGGTAAAAATGAACATGAAAATTACAATATTTAAGTAAGAACCGTAAAATGAAAACAAGAGATAAAATGTTACATTTTTATAACACGTGGTTGTTAAAACATTCTACCAGAAATAATAATTTTCTGTTATATATATATATATATATATATATATATATATATATATATATATATATATATATATATATATATATATATATATATATATATATATATTAGGGTAGATCGATTTTACCCCGGCCCACTGCGTAATATTGCAGTAGTTGGAGGTAGTTAAAATGAGATACCTCAAAAAATTTCAGCGATTTTCGATGAAATATGGTTTGCGGATTTGATTTTAAAGATTATTGCGATTGTACGAAACACGCCATAAAAAGCGCGATAAGCGGATATTAAAATTTTCAATTGTGAGAATATTTTAAAAAGTTTTCTAAACACCTTTTTTACAATTTATGGTTCTAAATTTATAAAAAGTTGTTTATCTAATTTTGTAAATTTATTCAAAAATATCATCATATGAATGGGAATAATATCCTTTTGACATATATGCTTGACTCATCTTTCTGCTAAGCAATTTTGTCAAGACGCAACTGTGTCGATTCTCAAACCCGTAAACGTAATGGGATGCTTCCTATACTATCTTAACAGTTCGCTTTACACTCAGGGAGTGAGATGGGAAGTCCGGAAAATCTGGCTTAACAGAATTGTCTATGAAGTATTGAATTTCTTGAATAGTAAAATGTTGAATAGTAGGAGGTTCCTTAACGTCTGGAGCAGTGATGTCTATCAAACTCATATCAGTGATTGGCATTAAAATTTATTACAGGAATTTTTTTCAATTTATTTTGAAAACTGGTCAAGTTTATTCTGTATATATTAAATTGTGATCAATACTGCGTTATGATTACGTTTAAATGAATAATAAGATAATTTTTTTTAGTTACTAAGTCAATTAAATAATTTAAAAAGACCTAAATAATTTAAAAAGTCAGTATTGATTGAAAACCATGATTTCGGATCTCGTTGTCATCATCTTTAATCATGGCATAGAGAATGTTTTCTGGTCTTAGGCAGAATGCGTTATTTTTAATGTTTTGCTTCACAATATGTATCACATCATTAAGGTGGTAGGCCTATAAAAAAAATTTTTTCAAGTATTAAAGTTATATTTACAATAAAACTAAGCAGTTGTTAACAATAATTATGAAACTAAACATAAAATCAAAAAAATATATATAAAAAGTGCCTCGCTTGTCTCGAAATTTTATTAAAAAGTGTGAAAAAAATGAAAACTTCAAAACACAATTTTTCAAAAAAGACAATAAATCAAAACTTCAAATTTCGTATGGTAGTTCTGCATATGTATAAAATTCATTTGTCATAGGATTTTTAAATTTGCCTTCCTAGTTCAGATTATATTGACTTTTAAACTTGAATATATATTTTTATAAAAAAACTTTGGCAGATAAAACCACATTGTAGCGCCCCAAAAAAAGAAATTTTAAAAATCTTATGACAAATGAATTCTACATGTATGAAGAACATATCCTGAAAATTTCAGCTTAATTGCTTAACTTAAACTGGAGATATCATGTTTTAAAATTTAAAAAAAAACTAAAAATCTCAAAATGAGAAAAATCGAGTCAAAAATTTAAAATTAAATTTTACGTCTAAAAACACTCCTTAAAAACTACCACTGCTATATGAATCAGTTTTTTCAGTATCTAAGTATCCTTTATGAAGAGATCTAAGTTTTTTTCTTTACTTTTGCATATTGAAGTTGATTTATGAGGCTTGTTTACAATTCACTTTTGGTCCTTTAAAACCAGTTTTGGAATAGTCAATGATCCTAACAATCCGAAGTAACTTAAAACAGATTTTACCCTATCTCCACCATCATTATAATGAACTATTGCAGAGTTTATACAAAGTTAAAATGTCCTTCTACTTACAAAAATGTTTTTAGGACAACGAGTCCATAAAAATGAATGAAATGCTTCATTTGAATTTTGGGTTTGACCATGTAAACATTTTCTTAGCAAATCGTCATCAGATAAATCTTTAAAAATAGGTTTTATTATATTATGAATAAAGATAGGCAAGTTAATTCTGTTAGTGTTATTACTTGTACCTTTAAGCTTATCTAGTTGCCACTTGCACCAGGAATATTCATCCCTAGGACACATAGAATGACGAATACTATTATCACTAAAATTTTTGCTGTGCCACAAAACTGCTCCTATTGCTTTTTTCATTGCATAAATGTTGTTAGTGTTATTTCTAATTGCAATACCATAATAATTCTGCATTGAGTTAATTGCACTATTAGTCAAATTTCCTTTTCCGTGTAGGGGTTTATCTGTTCCTGCATACTTCTGTACAATTTTTCGCAAGTGTGTACCAAGTCGCTTCTGCACATGCCCAATGCATTCTAATTTTATTGGTTGAATATTATAACTATTATATGGATTAGATTCTTCAACTTCTTTAAAAGAGGAAGTATCACCATCCCCTAGGTTCTTATGATAAATCAAATTGTATTTTTCAACTGATCGAGAAAAGATTTCCAACGCACCAGCTGCTTCCATCGCACCAGATGACTTTGTATGGTTAATGTGACATATGTGATCTGCTTTCCATCTGTTGTAGGCTGGTGATCCTCTATGTTTTTTCCACATTGAACAACCTTTACAATGCTTGGAAAAAGCTTTAGTATCTATAATTTTGTTATTGACAAAAGCAGTTACAAAACCATTTAGTGATGTGAAACCCCGCTTTTGCCAAGAGCCGTCAATTGTTACTCTTTGTTTTGTTGGAATATTTAATGTTTTGTCTTGAGCTTTTTCAGCTGCTTTTTTCATACTATTAAGAGCAGACTTCTCATATGCTGTGTAAATTTGATTGTCATTAAGGTTAGAGAATGGTGTTTTAGAAAAAGAAAACATATTCATGCATTGATAAAATGTTTCGATTGCAGTAAAACCTTTACCAATTTCACGAAAACTAATTACTGCTCTTGCATTTGCTTCGTAGATTTTAGGACCTTGACCATGGTTTTGTTTAATACATTCTTTTGATGTTTAAACAGATTTATACCATTCGCATGACTCACATAAAAGTTCTAAATTATGGGCCAATCCCTTTCTCTTCTTTCTGTTATCACTGAGAGTTATTTTTTTATGGCCACATTCCGGACATTCTAATAAAGGTTGAAATAAACTCTTAAGTATAGAGAAATTAACAAATAAAAAGTAATCATCTTCCTGTCTTATTACTTCACTCTTGGTATTGAGATTAGTTTGATCTATAATTAGCCTCTTTTTACTTATGCTGGATGTAACTTTTTCTGGTGAAATATTTGAAAGATTTATTCTGGAATATTTATTTACAGGAGGCTTTTTCTTTCTTTTTCGTGAAAAATTTTGCTTTTTGCTTTTTCCAGAAGACATTACAATTATACACAAGTACAAGTTGTTTGATTTAAATCAAGAGTTGAAAAATTCATAAATAATGATTTTATACCACAACCAATATACAGTTCAATATGATAATTATAAGAAAATGTGACTTTAAAGCATGACCAAAAACATCGCAGATCATATTGGAAAAAGAAGCTTCACAAGATTTGTCATTTTGGCCATCAAATTTGGGTAAAAAAAAAGGTCTTAACTTTTCGTTGCTATGGCGTTGATAAGGTAAATAAACAAACTAGCTAGTAAAATAAGTTATTTCAAACCCTTTTATTTTGATCAAACCTAAACAAGTTATATATCAGCAGATAGAGGATAAATTTTTACATAAATACAACATATTACCTATTTTTTCAATTTTTGATCAAAAATCTCTATTTTTCATAGGCCTACCACCTTAAATGGGAAAATATTTAGTCGAACGGTAGCAGAAAAAAGAAGACGAGGAGAGTCGTGCAGCTTGGATGATGTCCTTATTTCAAACCATGCTGGAGCATAAACTTGAACAATAAAGTAGATTAGTTTTTTTAAAGACTAGTTTGGTTGATTGTCTCTTGTATATAAACAGAGAGTGCGAATAGCTAGAGTTAACCACATTGCATGGTTAAGTGGACCAAATTTATAAGCAGCCCATTTATCAGCAACTTACCAGACCCTACTCCTTTGCATAACTCAAATAAAAGTCTTTGATCACCACTAAGGTCTTTCAGTACTTTATTTGGAATATACCCATCAACTAGGATTTGTGACAGGTTCAAACAAAACTTGATGTGAATCCTGAATATTTTCAGCACATCTTTTGCCAAGAAGGCCACTAAAGCTTCCTGGTACAGTTGTTACACCATTTAGTTTTTTAAAAAGAGCTCTTAAAAAGAGTTCGTTTTGATGAAGCGCGCACCCAATGAGGTGTAGTTTTCGATTTAACAACTCTTCAAGTTTTACCACTAAATTACTTATTGGGCCAGTATTGGTAGCGGTATTATCAAGAAGAATTGCCTGAATATTTTTAACACTGTTAAATTCTTGAAAAACACTGAACATCTCTTTTGCAAATACTAAACCAGTTGCGCCAATAATAGGAATTGTTCTATGAGTCAAATAGGTTCCAGTAGATTTTCCATCTTCATAAGTAAATGTGAAGTGATGTTCAGGTTCTATAGATTTTTTGAGGAACTCACCTTCAGGTGAGTTTATTAAGCAAGAGGTTCGAGTGGTGATATCAAGTTTGCTATCCACACCAAGGCAAATTTACTGATTTTCTTTTTCTAGATCTTTACCTTCACTAAGTATCTTTACTTGTGCTTTAGCCCTATCTAATTTGCACTAGTCAATCAAGATGTGATTGATATCAACATCTTTTTTCAAAATATGTTTAATGTCATGTAGTAAAGCATTTGCAAGAGCTGCATTTAAGTTTGACGAACACTCATTTCTAACTAATTCCATAGCAAACCAGGGAAGTTTAATTAAGTTATAGCCTCCAAGAAATTTCTTAATTGGTTGCCATTCAGCTTCTTCCTAAAAGAAATTGCAGCATACAAAATTTGCGTGTACTTAAAATACATCAATAAAGCTACAATAAGTTTACCTCAGTTTCAGTTGAACAGCTAGATGACATTGTTTGTTGTATGAGAGATTCTACTTTATCAACTACCCTTTGAGATTCTGCTTTATCAACTACCCTTTGAGAGTTGTTGTCGCTTATTACCAATCCTCTTGTTTCTTTTGAAAGCTCCTTTATCAACTAAAGAAAGTTGATAAGCTCCTTTTGGACCAGTTTTCTGCCTCTGATCTCGAAGATAAACTCTATCTTAAAGAGGTAGTTTCGCGTTTTGAGGGCAAATACATATAATATGTTCTTCTGAGCAATTCGCTTTATTGCATGATACTTTTCTATCACTGCAAGGTAATGAGCAAGAACAAGCAGAAATATCGAAAAGCTTATCCAAATTTGCTTGCGATTAATCTTTTTCACTAGAAGGAGAAGATCCTTTATCTTTCTAGCAATAAATTTGTCAGTTATTAGAGGTAGATTAGGATTCAGTGCAGCCCAAATTGATTTTAAATTATTTTTAATTTGCTCAGTAACCTCTATGATATCTGCAGTTGGCTTTACATGAATAAGATAATAATAGTATTGAATAACTTGTCGGTAAGCACTTGGCTCTGTCATTAATAATTTACATGGACCACCACCATACTTCTTTCGACTTAGTTTTGGTGTAGTAGGTGTAATTATAATTTTCGGCATTTTTTTATTGTTGATATTTGTAATTCTTGTTGAAGCTTTTGTTTACTAATTATATTTATCTGCTTATTCATTTAACAATCGCCAGATGCGCTAAATTTAATTGGCTGCTGTAACTTAACAAACATTTTTATTGATTGCATTGTATATTCAAAACGAGATATTTTGAAACGAGATATAGTAAAACAGGGTAGAATGAAATAGAGGGAAGAATGAAATAGTTATGACTACGCTTATTCTTTTGCTCTTAATTAATTATTGAATAAACTTTTTGCAAATAATTTTTGATTTTGTTGTAGAGAGTTTTTTTCTGAATAAGATGATATTAAACTTTAATTTTTAAAGAAAAGTTTTTTTTTATAATTTGTTAAGTCTTCGAAAGCGATATGATACTTTTTTTCTTTTTTTAAAAAATGGACGTAAAACTCTCGGAAACTAAATTTGATATCATCAAATTTGATATCATAAATATTCTGGTAAAACTTTTTAAGCTGGTCAAGAATCTTTTTTCAAAATTATATTTGCTATTCAGGGAAAAAAGTTATGAGATAAAAACGAAAATGGATACATGTGGGGTTGAATGAAATACGCGAATTGCTCACTTGTTAAATGCGGCTTTTATTAATTAAATCTCAAGTGACCAATCAATCTCTGTAAAATTTGTGGATGAATTTTAAATCAATTATTATTAAATCTATTCTAATATAAAATATGCCTCAAAACAAGTTGCTCTCAAAGAAAAAAGAAAAACCATACACCGAAGAGCAAGTTGATGTATGCTCTGGCCAAAGTACAAAGCAGTGAATTTTCATTTTACAAAACTGCTAAATCATTCAACATACCAGTAGCAACTCTTTACAGGCGTGTCCACGGCATAGTTGAAACAATTGGGAGAGGTTCAAACACGAGATTGTCGCATCAACTTGAATCAATTTGGTAGATACGCTCATCAAATTATCCAATCGGGGCTTTGGAAGAACTTATACTGACATCATCACACTAGTTACCGACTATTTGCAACACCAAGGTCAATCTCATTTGTTTCCTAATGGTACATCAGGGAGAGATTGGTATAAGTTTTTCATAAAATGGTGGAGTCATAAGTTGAGCGTTTGAGCCATAAGCAATAGTTAAAAAAAAAAAACAATATACAGTTGGAAATTGCATCAATGATGCTGGTAATCGTCCTGCTCCAAAAAATCTAAAAAATGTCTCTACAAAGATTGGTGCTTAAGTGGCCCAGACAAAAGTTTTGCATTCAACTCGTTGACACAAAAAAACGAAAAAATGTAGACGCACCAAGGTTCGAAGAGGAGTGTCTCAATAAACCTGAAATACTCGAGAGATTGAAAGATTATGAGAGCAAAAAAGCAGCAAAGCAAGCTAAAAAACTACGCAAGCTTAGCTTTAATGACGAGCAGCAAATAAACCAAGCAACAACAGCGACTCCAACACCAATAACAACTGCAAACCAAGTCAAGTGTAAAATATAGAATGGTACCAGTGTGAAAATTCTAAATGCAAGGTTTGGCTTTGTCAAAAATCCATACCAAAGCGATATGTTAAAGGCGCTGAGTTTTATTGCACCAAAAAGTGCCGCAAAAGTGACAACTCAGCTCAGCCTCTAGTACCTCTCTACAACTCAACATCGTCACGAGAATAAAGTTTTTTTTATTAGGTTGTTTTTTTAATTGTTATTATTGGTTGCTTTTTGTTTTTTTTTAATTAAGTGTTGTTTTAATTACATATAGATTTGCGTATTTCATTCTCCCCGAAGGTGGGGTAGAATGAAATAAATTTTTTTTTTCAATTAAATAAAGTTTCTTAAAAAACTAAAAACTTTTTTTACTTGATTTGTATATATTTAAATACAGCTCAAATTCCTCTACAACTTTAAAAAAAAAAAAAAATTAAAAACTTTTTTCTCTTAAAAAAAATTCATTAAAATTCTTAACTATTTCATTTGACCCCATTTTACTCTATACTTTTTACATATTTACGTTTGTATTTATTTTTTATTTAACATGTTAAACATTTTTCGTGTTTCTTACGTTAACCTCTTCGATGTTATTAAAATATTTTCTACGGTACCCAATCCTCAACCATTTGAAGTTCGAACCACGAAGCCATTCACAAATGTCGTCGATGAAGTTCGTGTCGTCGTGAAGCCAAAGATCTAATTTTTCAGCGAGTCGAATCCACGGGAGGACGAAACCTTCGAATTCGTACTTTGATACGAAAGTATGACTGATGATGATATGCAACGAATCAATCTCATGCTTCGGTGTCCATCCATCAATCTTCACTGGATAATCTAAGTAGAGACTACGAAAGTTGGTCGAACATAAAGTGAAAAATGTTTTCTCATCTTCAGATAAAATCTTTTTACGAACTTCTAATCCATACAACTTGCATCCTGCGTCACAAAATTTCTCCATGAAATATTTCTCATGTAAAACTTCATGAGCAGTTTTTCCATTGCGTATATCAATCCACCACTCTCGCTCATCGATTGATCTTTTCATGTCCACGGTAATCGACGCCTGCGCTTCAAAGAAGCATTCTATGAACATCTTGTATTTATCTTCACCTGAAGAATAATAAAATATTAATTTTATTATTATCATTCCATGAACATCTTGCGTTCATCTGAAGAAGAATAATAATAATAACATATTAATATAATTATTAATATTTATCTATTTGCAACAATAATTGTTCAAGAAAACCAAATTGCAAAAATTTGAAAACACAATATCGTGTTAAATAAATAAAAAACGGATATTATTTTCTTTATAAAAAACATCAAAAAAGTTCAAATGATCACAAATTAGTTCAAAAAATATTTTTATTTAATAAATATTTATAAAACAAATAAATAAATTACGAAATACAAAAGTAAAATATTTATTGAAACTTGTCATACGCCGTATTCAAACTTTGGTTGCGCTCCAACCAATAGAAAAACGATAAACAATTCAGCCAATCAAATGCTTTACCAAGAGCATTAAAAGAGCGCTCGACTTTATTTAAAAGTCGCGTGAGATTTTTGATACAAAAATAATTTATTTTCAAACTGAAATAAAAACATTTTCGCTTTATATTTCTTTGCTGTAGCAACGAAAAGTATTAAAAATTAAATGAAAAGTATGTCAATTTAAAGCCGTATAAGTCAAATTAAATTGTCAAAACGGTTGGAAATTTTAAAAGTTTCAAACGAAAAGTAACTTATAAGGAGCCATTTCTTATGGTGTTAATCAAAAACAGACACAATATATCTGAAACTTTTTCCAAAAATAATGTTTTTATGTATTTTATTTTACAATATTTAGTGTGGTTGTTTTTAAAACACATATAGTATATATTGTTTTACATTATTTAGTATAACTATCTTTAATATCTACCTTCCTCCACTATTTTAATCTTAGCTTACCCATTGGTAAAATATTTCCAATTGCTGATTTTATAAAAACCATTCCTTTTAATCAGTTCTTTAAATCCCTTAAATCTAAAATCATAAAATATTTTCAAAGCTGTAAAGTAATTGAAATCAAGAAAGTGGTACAATATTGGATAGCAATGGTACAATTTAGGATCTAGTTTCCTTAATTGTACTCTTAGCGCTATTTTTTTAGTTTGATTCTTCGAGACTTAACGCTTTTTAAATTTTGAGCTTTTTAAACATGTTTACAACAAACAGTCCCTAAATTATGAAATCCAATTGAAAACCCAGGTTTCTACTCAGTAGATTGCCTACATTTTTTAATTTTGTCTTATGGGGTACAATATTGGCAACCTTACCCTATCACACCGTTCGTTCAGAAATTACTATAAATAAGAAAATGAACGAAGAAATTTGCGATTTTCATCAATGATATAACTCAACTCCTGCGGCGATGTTCTCACATAAAAAACGTGCGTTCGCTCACTGAGTTGTTTGAAAACTCAACCAGAGTGAGGGTTTAGTTGTAATTGAGAACTCGAACGTCGAATGCGGAACAATAGTTTGCAATTGTTCTCTAAACTCTATTATGTTATGGTGTGCTCTCTTTGTTATGGTGTGCTTTAAATATTCTCAGTTCTCCTGAGAATATTTAGAGCATCTCAAGACAATTCTTAAAAGTAAGAACGTGAATGAAGTTTTTATACTTTTTTTAGCAATGTGTAAATTCCGAGACAATGCGTAGAAATGAGGGATTAAAAATATTCTCTGAGACATAAAAAACAGGGATTTTCATGCTGCTGCTGCTACAAAAGATCAAGAACTATCAAAAGATACTTTTAGCTTTTTACAGCCACACCCCTAATATTTCTACTGAAAGACCCAACATCGAGTAACAATCTGTTTAACAAAGCAATAAAAAAATGTCGCCAAATATTCTTTTTGAAATTTCGAAAAAATGGAATTCAATTTTCCCTTACATCCCTCGTATAAATAATATAAAAAAAGGATTTCTCAAAGTAACATTAAAACTTATATTTTATATAACTTTATCCATTTCTCTTTTCTTAGGATAACAAAATACATTTTCGTCAGGTTTTGAAGGCCGAACAGTTTTATGAGGGGGATTGTGTTGACGATAGAGTAGAAACCAATTAAGAGCCATTTTCTGAGAAAACGAGGCAATGCTCAAAAGTGATATCTTTCAATCATTCTCAATTTTACATATTGCGTTGTTTGTAATATTAAAAAACTTCCTGTTAGTTTTTTTTTTTTAAATACTTCAAGTTCCTGAGTTATGGTCGGTCAAACTTTTGCCCTTTTAATACTTGGAAAGTCATTTTGGGGGTTTTATGATTTTTAAACTAAGATTTAAAGCAATGAGACCACTGCAACCTAAGTTTCTTTTCATATTATGGAAGTATAGGTAGAGCTTTAAAAAAATAAATCAAAAAAACTGAGGACAACCCTTCCTTTGTCTAAAAATCATAAGCTGAAATCACACATTTTTGAGTTTGGGGCCTACTTTAAATACATTTATCTCGGAGCGTAAAAAGTGCCCGCGACTTATCTTATTCTTTTTTGAAAGAGTATCTCATTGTTATTTGAATGGTCTAAAGAAACTGAGAGGATATTGTTTACAAAAAAACTTACGAGTCGTCAAAGTGTCAAAAAATGTTTCAACTAGCGTTCAATTATCAGCCATTATGGGAAATGGGAAAGGTCCCAAGATTGAATGTATAGATTTTCTATTCGTACTTATTACAAAAAAAAAAACTTAGGGGGTAATATTGGATTGTTGAAATAACTTTACGTCAACCGATGCTAAATGTGATTTTTTTTTTTTTTTATTTATACGATTGTGGACCTGAATAAATTTTTTTTCCAGTAAACATTTTTAACTTGATGTTTATTGAACATAATAAGTTATTGTTAGGCATTATTTCCTAATTTACAGTTATTCAGTATGGTTTATTGAGCATTTACTTCTGAATTATTCAGAACAGAGAATGAGCACTTTATGCTAAACGTACTTTAAAAAAACACACTTAGTTGCAAAAAATATGTCAGAGCAAGAGGTTGTTGTTGAAAATGTTTGCAAAGTTAATGATTTCAAGTGTGGACCATATCCTCGTTTCAATGAAAAAGGTTATTCAAGATACAAGATCTGACTTTGGATGTCAAAGCACACTTTGTAAAAGTTAAAGTAAGAAATGCTCTTAGCAGTTGTAAAAAAAAAAACCCGTAAGCATCATATAGTAGTGTAAAACGATTGTTGTTTAATTCCCTCAGTTTACATTGTATAATATCTAAGTTTTAGGTTTTTAGGTTTTAAAGGCGCACCAAGAGACAGAATGGACAGAAAGTCTCTTATAGAAAACCGAGGGTGCATTTCACTTTCTGATAACGACTATTTATGTCCTTACCATAGATTTAACTTTGGTAAGAATTTGTTTACAACCGTATTTCAACAACAACAAAATTTAATTACTAAATCTTTAAAATAAATATTACAAATTTTGATTTTTGTTAAAATTCAAGATATTGGCTGAGTTACTCCAAGAAGATGCTGTCATCCAACGCATGAACTAAGTGTTGGTAAAAAATCACCAGCTGTAAGAAGTGTTTCAATAAATATGTCAACAAATGTTTCAAAACATTACAACAAAAATGTTCCTGTAGGTTCCGTATTTTGTCACAATCACCTTAAGTCGGAGCGCATTCTTATTCAAACTAAAACAACTACTGCCACTAACGAAGAGTTAGTTGAGGACACAACTGATTTTGATTTTGAGCCTAAAGAAATTTTACTTTCTGGAGAAAAGGTTGAAGGTGCTACATCTACTGCTAACAACCTATCAGAAGCACTCCACATCAGCCCTTTTCAGTTTCAGATAAAGAATAAAAAGATAGCTGATCTCAGCAATGAAACCAAAAATAATTTACGAAGAAAATTTGAAAGAGCCAAGGTGCAGCTTGCAAAGAGGTTCGCTGAACCTGTTGCCCCAGATCAGAGTGAAGACTTTATCTCAATTGTTTTAAATAGATCTTTGGAAACTTCAGACAATGATGCAGTACCTGATGATCTAAAAAAATTTGTTAAAATTTATGAAGAAAGTGACTCTATGGGTAAACATATTGTTCTGTGTTTAATTGAACATGAAAAATTTACTAAGAAGTTACTTAAGAAAGTTTTGGGTGCTCCAAATACGAGATAGACCAGGCACGAAAAATGAAGAATGCTAACATAGGTATAACTATTTCTGTCGAAAAAGAAATTACGCGAAATCGACTAGACCAGAAAAAAGCTGAACATTTTCTTGATTTCGTATTTAACAGCAGCCTTCTTCAAGATGTTGCATTTTGAGTCAGAAAAATTAAATTTGACTCAAATGATGTATATAAAATATCTCGTGCAGTTTTGACAGCTAAAATGAGTCATACAATTGCATTTTATAATGAAGTTTGCAGAAATGAGAACTACTTTCCTTTATTGGAAAGCAGTTTGTGGCGAATACTTCATGCTGTGAAACCATCTCAACAAAAATGTTAAGCGGGACTGGATGATATTACTGCTGCAGCTATGAATGGTTTCTCTATGTTACAAGATTTATCTTTGAAGTACAAGAATAGAGAGCTGAGTAATTTATTTGAACGCAGCAAACGATATTACAAAACTAATTTCCAGTTTAACTGCAGTGCGACCTACCCTAATTCTATCTCCCACTGCCCAATATTTGCTTTGAGTGATTTAACCGACAAGTAATTGCAACAGATTTCAATAGCACCTAATGATAAGATTTGTTATGAGTGTGAAAATTTAAACAAATCATTAGTTGAGATAAAAAGATTAGCATCAAATAATTCAGCCGACGAGGATTCTATTTATGACATTAAAATTGCTGAAAAAGATATAATTGATTATAAAAAACTTTTAATGCGTGATTGTCAACAGAAAAAAGCCAGTTTTTGCTTTTGAAAGTCTTGATGAAGAAACTGGATTTTGGTTGAAAGACTATTGCCAAAAAGTCCTACCATCCAAATTCAGGCCCATTTCCCATAATGGCTGATATTTGAACGCCAGTTGAAACATTTTTTGACACTTTGATGACTCATAAGTTTTTTTGTAAATAATATCCTCTTAGTTTCTTTAGACCATTCAATTAACAATAAGATACTCTTTCAAAAAAGAATAAGATAAGTCGCGGGTACTTTTTACGCTCCGAGATAAATGTATTTAAAGTAGGCCCCAAACTCAAAAATGTGTGATTTCAGCTTATGATTTTTAGACATAGGAAGGGTTGTCCTCAGTTTTTTTGATTTATTTTTTTAAAGCTCTACCTATACTTCCATAATATGAAAAGAAACTTAGGTTGCAGTGGTCTCATTGCTTTTAATCTTAGCTTAAAAATCATAAAACCCCAAAAGTGACTTTCCAAGTATTAAAAGGGCAAAAGTTTGACCGACCATAACTCAGGAACTTGAAATATTTAAAAAAAAAATTAACAGGCTTCTTTTTTACTCTATCAGCATTACTGTATATAAAAATGAGCGCGATTTAAGGATATCACTTTTGAGCCGACAGTACTTTTGCCTGATTTTATCAGAAAGTGGCTCTTAAGTACATATAGAATTGTGTTTCTTGATATACAAATAAGGTGTAATCGAACGATTCATTTATCGTAGGGTGCAAACTGTTTTAGTCCGATTTATTTATTGCGCTGTCACCAGGTTGCTTCGTTACCTGATCTTTCATTTCCTCCTGACTTTTTATAAGTTTTGTTATAAACAACTCACAAAATTTTTGAAAACCATGCTGCCAATAATTCCAAAAAACAGCGCCTAAAAACTAAGAGTAACAGCGATGAGCTTTCTTTAAACGGTAAAGTTTTTTTTATAGAAAGAAATTGCTTACAAGAGAATGAACAACAAAAGACCAGACTTAAAAGAAAAGAAAGAGATACTACCCTATCTTATCTATCTATTTTAACCTAATAGGGTAGATTAGGGTACTATGATCACCTTAAACGAAAATTGGAATATTTTCAAAAATGATTATGCTGGATCCAAAATTGTTGCGAATTTACAATTTTTAGGGATCCCTACTCATAGTTTACCTAGATATTTGGGCACCCGAATTTTTATTTTAAAAGCACAAAGGTTTTAAAAAAGTCACAAAAGTGCTCATATTACCAATACCACTCGGTAATATGAGCACTTAAATTTAGCTCAAAAAAAATTACATTAATTAAAAAAGCATCAACCTGACATATAAAACAAATTTTTGGAATATAATGATTCGTTGTAAACAAAACTTATCCTTAAAAGATCAAATTTAAGACACTTTTTGTTAAAACAACACGACTATATTTTCCGCAAAAAAAAAAAAAAAAAAATTGTTCTTTAATTTTTCAATTTTATCAACTCATACATTTTAACGATAAAAATTCAAATATTTTGAATTTAAATTACAGAAGAATATTTAGTATTGTTAAAATAATAAAATATTTTGCTATGTTTTTTTTTTTTTATTCAAATAGTAATTAAAACCACTGCTGTTTTAAGACTTTAAACTTGGTAATTTCAATGAAAAACATGGGGTAATTTGAGCATGCTCATATTACACAAAAATGGCATCTTTAAGTGAAGTAAAAACTAAATGTTTCTATGCATTGTTTTTCAAACAAAAACCGAACGTATTTTTCGCTAATATATTTTTCTTTATAAAAAAATTAATTTCATTATTTTTGCACCAAATACTCGCGCCACAGGTACATTTATTCGTGACGATATTATTTTAAAAATGCAAAAAATTTAACAGCGTTATAATTAGATAATACGCGCAAATTACTGCTTATAAATTTACGCTAATTGTACTGATTCCTGTTATCACCATATAAAGTCGATTCAAAAAATACAAAGCAACTTTAACTTCAATGCTTACGCCTACGAAATCTTTAGGTATGCTCATATTTCCAAGGTGCTCAAATTACCCTAATCTACCCTATGTATTTTTTAAATGGTGCTTTCGGTTAGCAATTTTCAAAATCGAACATTTTTCGTAGCTAATACATTATGAACTTAAAGCCAAGGTCAATGCAGCGATTAAATGTCAACAATTGTAACTTAAAGTGTTGTTACGGTTGTAATAGCGCTTAGTGCTTGTTTATAGCTGCGATTTTACTAACACAATTTGTTTTTATAACTTTATAAAGTCAATGTCAGCAGGTAAACATTAGCCAAACATCTTCTCAGAGCAAAAATTCATACTTAGCATTTGTTTTCGTTCAACAAAGCAAGATGAACTCAAAAGTGCTGAGGATGATCAGAGTCTTTAAGTGCTGCAGTCATTTTAGTGATACTCATGAATAAGTTTGTAACTTCATATATTCGATTTATTCCAGTTAAAAAAATGCTTACAGAGTTGTTTGAAAACTCATCCAGAGTGAGGGTTTAGTTTTAATTGAAAACTCGAATGTGGATTGTGGAACGACAGTTTGCAATCTTTCTCTTCACTCTATTTGTCACCAGGGCTGTGGAGTCGGAGCTCATTTTGGCTGGAGCCGGAGTCGGTACAATTTTTCCGACTCCGACTCCAGCAAAAAAAAAATCTTTCAAAGTTTCATAATTTGTACATGGATTTTATAGATGTTTCTCATTAAAATAATTTATGTTCTGTCTGTCTAAAGCACAAGTATCAAACTCTAGCCCTCCAGTTGTTACAAAACTACAAGTCCCATGATTCTCTTATAGCTGTAGGATATCCAGACATAATGGGAGTTGTTGTTTGCAACAACTGGAGGGCACCAGTGAATTTCTCCAGGTCTTGGTGGAAAAGATTTTTCAAGAATATGAACTTAAAAAAGAACAAGTTCTTTCTGTCCAACTAACAATATTTCAAACATGATTTTGACAAACTCATAATGTTATTAGTGACTACATTAGAGTTCATTGCATAACAAGAGTTTAGAAAAGTTGTTTGTTCAGAAATTATTTTCTAATAAATACTGTTTAAAGCACTAAGTGGTTGGATTATTTGTATCATGATGATGAAATAGCCAATATTAACATTTTACTACAGTAAATTTGTTGTTAAAATGTTGTTAAAGCCAATTTTTCTTTTTTCTTGACAATTCCTTAGACTTTCCCATTGTTTTTTAAATTCAACTGAAACCAAAAACTCCAGTAAATTAATTTTAATATAAATATATTTTTCTTAATGAATTTTTGTCCATGCCCATTAAGAAAGATTAATAACAGTTCCATGCCGCATGGAACTGTTATTAATCTTTTGCACGGTTAAGTTTTCAATAAAATTTGAATTTCTACCTTCCATTAAAGGTTATCATTCTTTTGAGTAAATTATACGATCACATTATAGGAAAAACTGTTAAAAATTTCATTCACCTTCAGTCAAAAGTCAAAAAGTTATGACAAAAAAACTTGAAAAATTTAGCTAATAGGTATTTCTAAGTTTATTTTCTTATTGTCTTTTTTCCTCTTTAGTATGCTAAAAAGACACATCTTCGTAAAGCTTTAAAGGTGATTAGGGGGTGGGTGGGGGAGGGGTGTTTTAGAGAGAGTGAAAATTGTTTAGACAAAAGAGCTTACATAAAACTTGAATAAGAGGTTATTTGGGTGTAACACCCTTTGGAGTTGATCTGCTGATGTGGCCGAACAAAGTTGATATTCGAAGGGTAGTAAAGTAAAACACAATTTTTCAAAATTCTGTTGATGGGCTTTTATCATATTAAAAACTAATTTTCACAAACAATTTCAATGGATCAGTGAAAGCATAAAATCAAATCATTTCAAGTCAAACTACACGAACAATACTGCAATTAATGTTTACGGTTTCAAATTTACAATGAAAATGAAAGTTTTTCAATATAAACATTTACAATTGTCTTATACACATTGCTAACCTATTGATACCTAACAAATTGATAACTAATAACTATTTTCTAGAAATTTAACAAACTAATAAAACTGACACTGAAAACAAAAACTCACAAAATAGAAAATATGTTAAAACTAAAGTTTATCATAAAAACGAGGCTAACAAATAAAACAGATAAAACAATTAGAGCATCCCGCCATCGGAAATTGCGTAAATGCGTAAATTCCGATGTGAGAAATAGTTAAGGGTCTGCGTATCGAAACATATCGTATTATGATACGATACGACAAGGTATCGGAATGTGCGTATCGTAAGTTTTTTTATATTACGATAATATCGTACCCAAAAAGTTTGCACGATAAAGTTTCGATATTTATCGATTCATTACGATATTTATCGGTCAATTACCTAAATATCGTAACTCATATCGTAACTCAAACGATAACGATACTTATCGATTCATTTCGATATTATTTTTTCCGACTAAAAAAATAATTTTTTTAAAAACCTAAATACTGTCATAAAATTGCTGACAAGTGCACTATTTAATGTAAAAAAAAGAAATAAACAAAACTTTATTTATAATTTTGATTTTTTAATTTATTCAAGACTTAAGTTGAAGCAAAAAACAGCTAAAAACAAAAAATAATTTTTTACTTGATAAATTGTTGACGTGACATGTTTAACACGTTAAGGTTTGTGCCTGTGACTTAATATAAGAAAAAGATTAAAATTTAATCTCAAAGTCAAGGTTTATTGAAATCACTAAATCACTATATGGCAAATTTTATAAACTTTAAGCAGTAGAATAAACCAATGACGCCACTAAGGCAATGAACCAATTTAAGTTAGTCATCCATTTCAACTGCTGATGTAAGAGTTGAAGTAGGAAGTCCCTGACTTGAAGCAGCTGAATTCTGAGAGTTATTGGTAGAAGCCTCTTCAAACAATTCTTCTTTTTCATTTCTTCTTTCTCGACTGGTTAGAAGCCATCTTTTGATCTGGACCTTAGGGTAGTTTTACTGAATGTACAACAATTTTTCAACTTGTTCAGGCTGCAATTTTGTTCTTTTATAAGAGACAATTCCACCACCGGCACTAAAAGCTCTTTCTGAAGATGCTGAGGAAGCAGGTACACATAGCCATTTTTTAGCAGCTTGAGCAAGGAGAGGAAATTTGTATTTATTTGCTCTCCAAAATTCCAGCACGTCCACACCAACAACCCCTGGGAGTTTTTTAAATATTTCCCATTCAGTGACAATGTCCGACTTTGGAGGTGGAGCCGGACCAGAATAGGAAGTCATAAGTGCAGGAGCTTCTTCCATTCCAACATTATAGAAAGGATCATCTTCCGAAACATGACCTTGGATTTCAGCATGTAACCGTTCATTAAATAATGTTGTTGCAGCAATCCATTCCTGATAAGCATTGGATTGAGTAATCAGTGCCTCATAGGCTTCATCAAATCCACCCAGTTTTTTCAGAGCTCTTCCCTTGTACAAGGGATTAAGCAAGTTGGCAACGGAGTAAAAAAGGTTTTGACAACCAATGTCCGGAAAACGAACATCCAAGTTTTCCACCAGCTTTTGGTGAAACATTTGTGCTGTTGGTGATGCCGCACCAGCCTTGATGAAATCCAGGCATTTGTGCCTCAGTGTGTAAATGTTTGAGATAACGAGGTGAATGCTTACTTCTTTGTCTGCAGAGAAATATTCTGAAATCTCAGCAACTCTCCTCAGAATAGGCAAAATTTCGTCATAAAGATTGAATTCATCTTCTGAAGGAATGACTGGAGCTAGTTTGGTGTCATCTTTTCCAGGATTGTCTCTAATGGAGCTGAGGATACGACGCATTTTTACAATGCTTTCCAACATCATAAAAAGTTGAATTCCAGCGTGTTTTCACAGGAGTGATGATTTTCACAAATTTCAACTTATCCTTGCTAACAACATCACTGTTATCAAGCAACAGCTTTAGCTAAAAATTAAAATAGAATTATAAGAAACATAACATAAAAGTTGATTAGTACTATTTACTATAATAAAAAACTGATATTAACTATGTTATGTTTTCACTTTTTAAATGTTAACATTTTATCAGTTGAAAAATTTTGTCACACAAAGTGTACTAAGAAGTTTATATTGCGCTTGTATTGTATTAAACTATAAACTAAATTACTATAAAAGCGAAAAAAGATGTTAAACTAGTTACCTCTTTTTTAATTCTTTGCTCAGACAAAGATGACTTGTGGCATCTTGAACTTAATTCAGTTGCTCTTTGGATTGCTTCGTGAAGATCCAAACTGTCAAAATCTTTTGTTTCTTTGACAGTTGCTTCAACTGCCAAATTCAAAAGATGATCAGCACACAAAAGAGATGCATCTACAAAATTGCACTTGTTAATTGCCGCCTTCATATTAGCGGCTGAATCATGGACACACACAACGGACGAAACTCCATTATTTCCGGCCTACTCTGAGACATTCCTGAAAAGCAAAGTAAAATTAGTTGTTTGCTTTTTGATGTTTTAAAATATAAACTAATACTTTTGTTGTTATTTTAGATATAAATAAAAGTATTAATTTGTGACATTAATTTTAAACTAAATGGCGGATTTTGCTTATCTAAATAATTTAAACGATTAACTTAATTTACAGAAATTTTAACCTAATAAAAATTAAATACTAAAACATACTTATCCAGACGAAGAGCAATGGCTTCAGCTGTATGTCGTCCGGAAAACGGAGAAACTCCAATCACAAACATCCTTAATCGGAAGTCTTCACTCACATAGTGCAATGTACTGGCTTGGTATGCATCATTGTTTCTACTTTGCCAGAGGTCAGTTGAGATTGCAAATCCAGCGGTCTTTGGCAATTCCTCCTTTAGAATGTCATCCACACAGATTTTCACATTTTTGTACAACAACGGCAACCTAAAATTAAAATAAAAAATTGTTGGTATTTCTCGTTACATATCAATATGGTTACCTACTAAGATAACCCAAAAAAAAATTGGTGTGGATTGGTCTTAAAAAATTAGCTTTTTAAAAAATTTAGTTCTCTTGGAACTCCCATTGAATTGACTCCCCACAATGAAATTTTATTTAAAACAACTAAAATTTTTCGTACTTGAACCGGGAGTATGTTGTTGCAGCCTTCACATTCATTTTTGGGTTGCAGTAGTGAACAAAATCTTTAAAAGCTTCATGTTCAACCAAAGAGAATGGCAAATTTAAACGGGCCAAAAACTTGACAATTTCATTGTCTCCTCTGAGCTGTTCGTTGTCTTGTGGCTTGTATTTGACCCAATGCTTTAGATTTTGGACCTTTTCTGCTGATGGTCCGGAAAGTCTTCCTCGTTTAACTCTACTGCCCAACATTAATGGTGTCTTATCATCTCGGACCTGCTCATAAGCCTCGTCTTCATTGTAGGTCTAAAAATTAATATGAAACCCATTAAAATACCTAATATTGAAACATTCATCAGCATTTATCAAAAGTTTTTGATATTTATCGTTAAATCTTGTTAAATCTTGCTATTGTAATAGTAATAATAACTAACACATATGAAAATAAAAGTTAATATTTAAATTAAAAAAGTAAAAACGTTTGTAAACTTTATTGCACCTGTTTTAACTCATCAAAAGCAACATGGCGATTTTCCTCCAGGGCTGCAAACTGAACAGGATGCTTCCTTGTCAAATGTGATCTCATGCCAGATGTGTTCCTGTCCGCCAACTTGCAAATTGCAAAACAATACTTGCATTTTGCAGTAACAAGTCGCTCTTCATCTGGTGTAGTACTGACCTCTTCATCAAAGTGATCCCAAATTTCGCTCCTTGACCTTGGCATTCTTCAAAATGTTGTTCAATTACAAATTTAATACTAATTCAAACTAAAATTTTAATATCTTTCCTTATAAAAAATTTATTTTAAGAGCCTAATTATGTACATCTAAGTAATTTAAAGAGTATCCCAAAAACTTTTTCCCAGAGAGTTTTTAAAAACGTTTTTATTACAATTAGCTAGTTAATTTCGGTTCAGTAGAACCGTAATTAAAACCGTAACCAAAACCGAAACCGAAGTTTGAGTGAAGCCGAAATCGAAACAATCTGAAACATGAAAGCCAAATCAATATCAAAATAACATGAAATAACTATTTTACTTAACAGTGTCTCATAACTCATTACAAAAACTTATACATTATTCAAATGCATCTATCTATCGATCGATATTGTAGTTTTCTCGCAACACATCGATGAGATGACAACAATATTCTCTTCAAACAAAAACCTATCTTTACAAATTTAGTCCTTCTTTTATACCAGACAATATCCCTCAAAAATGTCATAAAAACCAACAAGATTACCGAATTAATAATTTTGATAGTTGTTACAAACAACTATCAAAATTATTAACATAACGTTCTAACAAATTTCGCAACGGAACAACTTATCTCTATATATATCTCTATAGAACAATCCAACTGTTTATTTTTTTAAATAAAAACATACCGTTGTGTGACCTAACAAAGTCCTATGCTTTAAGAAAGTCCTAAATTAAAAATTGACAAATTTTGAAGATTTTTGTTATTATTATCAAATATATATATATATATATATATATATATATATATATATATATATATATATATATATATATTTGATAATAATAACAAAAATCTTCAAAAACTCCATAGCTATGACATTTTTTTATCATTCAAATTTGTTTGAATAAGTAAATATTTGAAAAAATAAAATAGTATTGTTTTTGTAATGATTTATGGGACATAAAGCATTTAAACGATCAGTATGTAACATGATTTGATAAAAAAAAGAACATGTGAAAATATTTTAATATTTGATGATCGCTTAAAGAATGATTTGAGAATAGTAACTTGATTCAATTGTCACGTGATTTCAATTAATAATTACTTCAATTTTTGTAATTGATAATTGATTTACCCACAAACGATTAAAACATCAATATAATTAGGAAATCATCATGATCCCACACTAAATAAAAATAAGTTTTCTAAACTTAAAGAAAAAACCTCCCTATAAAAAGTTTTGGTTCATTACAGTAGTAGTTTGAACCGTAATTTTGCCCGAAACAGAATAAGTAAAAGGTTGTCGAAGCAGAAATTTTGAATTCGGTTTCAGCCAAAACCGGTAGCGAAAGTTTCCATTCGCTACAATTAGCGGCAACATTTCAGCTAGACGATATTTTAATCACATAAGTATTTTTTATTATTAAAAAAGCGGACTTTAATAATGAGTTTTAATCGAATAAACCACAATTGTTACGAATATTTAAAGAATAACTTTTTCTTTTTTAAAAAAATAAAAATATTTTGGAGCGCTTACCGTAGTGTGACCTAACAAAGTCCTATGCTTTAAGAAAGTCCTAATTTAAGAAATGACAAGTTTCGTATACATAAAATAAACATTTAAAGAAAAAAATTTAGTTATTTTATCTAACTAGATATCTAGTTTAAACAACAGAGTTATTTTCCGCAAATGATTCTTTTATATATACGAAATTTGTCAATTTTTAATTTAGGACTTTCTTAAAGCATAGGACTTTGTTAGGTCACACCAAGGTATGTTTTTATTTAAAAAAATAAACAGTTGGATTGTTCTCCTAACTGCCTGAGCCGTTTTTAACAACTTAATCTAAAAAACGGCGTTAAAAAATAGGCGATTATTATTTTTTATCAATATTTTAATCAATAAATTGAGAAAATATATTGCAAAATATTTTAACTTAACATTTAGTTAAATCTAATACAAAATATTGTAAAATATCTAATATAAAACAACTTAACATTTAGTTATATCTAATACAAAATTTTGTAAAATATTGAAAAGTTTTGAAAACCAAACGATATTTTATCGGAACGTATCGTACATATCGAAACTCAAAAATATCGTTATACAATTTTTATCGATAAATTATGCGATATTTATCGCTAAAAGCGATAATGATATCGTGCATATCGGAACCCAAACGATATTTTATCGGAATCATATCGTAACATATCGGATATACCAATTCATATCGAAACCCATTATCGTAAAAAATATCGGTTAGTTTTGATATTTCGATAACGATACGCAGATGCTTAAAAATTATAAACAAATTGAGCGGGTTTTAGTGATTGAAATATTTAGGATTTGTCAACTTTGTTTATTCTAGCGGAATTTAACACATGTTTTGAAATGCCGAAATAAGTTGCTCGTCAGTGTTATTTCTTGCTTTTTTATTTGCAATTGTCTGGATCATTCTTATTTGACTGAGATAGGGTGAGTCATTTTTAAATGATTAATTTACATGGGTGACTCATGTTTACATAAGGACTAGATACTTAATTAAATTTGATTAATAAGTGTGAAATTATTATATAAAAATTTAAAATAAATAGTGTTTTCAATTAAACAAGAAATCTTTTTGTTTCAGTTTTTCTTCATAGCTTTCTTCCGGAACTTCTAAATTCAATTCTGAAAAAAGGATCATTATCAGCAGAAATTTTACATTTTTATGTTAAGCACAGAAAGTTTTTATTCACGAAACTGGGGATATCCCTTTTAAAAGATATTTTTTTATAAAAACTAAAATTACAAAAGTCGTTCACCTTTACTTGCTTTTACTCTGCAATTTTTTGTCTTTGAATCAAGAAAAAGTCTAAAACTTTGGGTGTGAACCCTATAGGCGTAAAGAATAAATCCTAGCATTTGACATCAGTTATAGTTAAACAAAATTTATTTTAGAAAATTTATTTCTATTAAAATAATTTTAAAATACTTTTAACACATAATCAGCAAATTTTTCTGCAAATAAAATGTATAAAGTTTATTTCACTACACTTTCTCTAGATTTTCTTTCACCCAACGTTCTATAAAACTGATACAAATGAGGTCCAGCTTTTCCGTGCACTATCTTGACATCCATTCTTTTTGCCAGGTGTAACAATTCACATGCTAAAGCATGTAAAATCTTGCTGAGTTTGAATTACATAACAAAGTTTTTATCAATCAAAACAGAAAAGTTCAAATTAAAGAATAATCAAAAACATTTTTTTTGATTCCACCTAAATAAAGTTATTGTAATCATAAAATTAGGGGGAGGGGGGGGGGGGGGAGAAAGTCGAGTAGCGCCTAAAATGGCTTACAGACCATGACTTATCAACAAGTGGCACTTTAGATGAGTTACATATCAGAATCAATAAATTTAAACTGTATCCATCCCTAACTGAAAAACTAAAAAGAAAGACAGAAAGAATTTTAGTATTTAAAACTTTCTTGGACCCTACAAATATCCCGCCTTTAACTGCTCCTTGGACTAGTAACGGTTGATTGTATCCTTACATAACTTCCTCTATGTTTAAAAAGTATGCTTCAAATAAAAGAGAAGGCAACACAAAGGATATATTATTTTAACAAGCAGAAAAATTGTGACTGTTAAAGCTTTAACAGATTTTAGTTTACCTGATACGTTGTTTGTCAGAGGACTTATAAAAAAGTCTTACGAAGAACAAATTCGTCCTGCTGTAATTTTATTTAAAAACAACTTTTCACATAAAGCTGATTGTGAATGTCCTGTTGGTTTCACTGGGCTATGTTGCCATGTTCTTAAATTGTTATTATTTTTAAAACACTTTTATGAAACAAAAAAAAATTATCCCTTACTTGTACCGAACAACTTCAAAAATGGCATTGTCAGAGTAAAAAAAGTTCAATACCTATGGTTCCACTTTGTCAAATTAAACTTACTTTAACACATTTTGCTTCAAAAAAAATAAATAAAAACGTACACGAGGAAAAAATTATTGTTATAGACCCTGGGAATTCAAAATTCAAAAGAGATATTCTTAAAAAGATACACAAATTCCTTTTGAATCGCATTGTTACAATGTTTTATCTAAATCAAGTGTAAAGTCTTCATCATTTTTTGACCACTTTAATTATCGCTTCACAAATATGGCTATATGTTGCTTGATGGATCATGATTATCTTAAAAAAAATCAAACCTATAATGTTAACCTTACTTTTTCAGATACTAAAAAGTTAACCACAATAAAATATAATATTAATCGTGTAATGGAAAGAACATTTTATACTATTCCTAAAAGCGTAGTTTGTACTAATGATCCTAGTGAATATGCAAATTATAAAAATGTTGAGCAAAATTCAGATGCATGGCTGAACATAAGAAAAAACAAAATAACTGGAAGTCAACTTCCTGCGTTGTCAGGTAAAAAAAAGTTTGAATCCTATTGGAAAATTGTAAAAGAAGGACTTAATGAAAGTGATTTATTTAATAACTGCTTTTTAAGGTATTTAAATGATGGTTTATTATCTGTTACAATATTATGATACGATAATTTTGTTGATAATGAAAATATTTTTTTTTTACTTTAGACTTCTCTTAGTAATTTATTTTTTGATTTTTGGAGGAATTTTACTTTTATTTGTAAGGTTTTGTTTTCATTTTCTAGTCTCTTGATTTTTACATTAGCTTCTTCAATTTGTTCTTTTAATGATTTATTGTTTTTTAGTGAACTAGATAACAGAATTTAACTGCGATTTTGAAAGACGACGCTTAACTTTAGGAACATATTTTGAAATTACTTATTAGTAGGAGATTATTCTATTAGTAGGAGATTATTCTATTAGTAGGAGATTATTCTATTAGTAGGAGATTATTCTATTAGTAGGAGATTATTCTATTAGTAGGAGATTATTCTATTAGTAGGAGATTATTCTATTAGTAGGAGATTATTCTATTAGTAGGAGATTATTCTATTAGTAGGAGATTATTCTATTAGTAGGAGATTATTCTATTAGTAGGAGATTATTCTATTAGTAGGAGATTATTCTATTAGTAGGAGATTATTCTATTAGTAGGAGATTATTCTATTAGTAGGAGATTATTCTATTAGTAGGAGATTATTCTATTAGTAGGAGATTATTCTATTAGTAGGAGATTATTCTATTAGTAGGAGATTATTCTATTAGTAGGAGATTATTCTATTAGTAGGAGATTATTCTATTAGTAGGAGATTATTCTATTAGTAGGAGATTATTCTATTAGTAGGAGATTATTCTATTAGTAGGAGATTATTCTATTAGTAGGAGATGCACAATAATAGTAGGAGTTTTTTGATGAATTAGGTTGTTAACAATATCTAATTTTTTTTATACGAATTCAATTTTTGTTTATCAAAAGGTGTTGGTTCTTTAAGTCGTTTAAATCGAATAAAACTTTTATTATATTTTTTTTTATGAATAATATACTGAGACGGTAAGACAACAACATCGGGTAACGAGTTGAAGTGCTCCCTTTTTCCTGAATTCCAGTATTTACAACAAATGTGTCCGTTTTTCCAATTCATGCCTTTAGTTTTTAAGATCTTTTGATATTATGTTTGAAGATTTTCATTTTTTGGTAGGGAAAAATACTTTATTTTAATTCCATCTTCTTTTTTTGTATTAACGTTATTGTAACTTAAAGATGAAGAACAAAACCATTTCATGGTGTTAATTCGTTTTTAATACTATTTATTTTAATAAGAACTATCTAATATTAGACTAGCAAAGTCATTTACAAAAATCAAAACAACAAAAAACGCTTTAAAAACAACCTAAACAAAGTCGCCATTTTGTTTATTTATCCCCTATGGAAAAGTCATACACTGAAACCGCGCTCTGTGAAAGTCCGTAATGAGACTAGGTCAAAAAAATCGGCAAACACTGGGTGTTTTACCCAGTCAGTCAATAATGATATTAAACAAAATATTGAGACACTTAAAACAATAATAACAAAAAGATTATGATTTTAGAAGACGAAGTTCTTGGAAGTGGCCAGTTAGGGGTCAGGGCGGGATTATGTTAGCTCTGACTACTGTAGCTTTTTACAAATCATCCTCATTCAACATCATTCTCAACATCCTAAAAATTAAATTGTGCCCACACTTCTTTGAGAGCTATCTTCACAAAAAAATTTTTTCAAGGTTTTTTTCTCAAGGTCATTTTAGTTGAAAAAAACTTGATTTGAAAACAACTGAAAGGTTTTCGAAACAAAACACAAACTTAATATCTTAAATAAAATTATACTACTTTATTTACAAAAAAAAATTTTAAACCGCCTTCCTCCTTCGAGAAAAAAAAAATGTCCACCGTTCGAAACTTTTAAAAAATTCTCTAGAATTTTGTCTTTCGATTTTTCGAGTTCCAATTTTTTTTTTTTTTTTAACAACATCAAAAAAACTTTCCGTTCTAAAAATTTATCGAATCTCATCTTAAAAACTCGAATATTTTTTTTTAATAACTGTTACCATTGACAACAACAAAAAGCAACCAAATTATTTTATATTTCCATTATTATTACATTAAATTATTCTCATTTCATAATATTTCCGTGGTTTTTGCAGTACTTAAAAAACTTCTTTAAGTTTTAAAAAAGAACAAATATTCGCAACAAAAACTCAAAATAAAAATGAAAATCTTTCCATTTTTTCCCACGTTTCAAGTTTTAAAAGAAAATCGTTTTTTTTTTTTTAAATTAATTAATATTTCATTTCATAAATAATTTTTGAATTATTTATACCTTTTACATTTTTATTTAACATACTAGAAATATTTAAACAATCAAAAGTATTTCGTATCACTTTAACTTTTTCAACTCTTCGATGTTATAAAAATTTTCTTTTATACTTTTTACATATTTACATTTACATTTATTTTTTATTTAACATATTAAACATTTTTCGTTCTTCTTACTTTAAACTCTTCGATGTTAAAAAAATATTTTCCGCGGTACCAGATCATCAACCACTTGAAGTTCGAACCACGAAGCCATTCACAAATGTCGTCGATGAAGTTCGTGTCGTCGTGAAGGTGAAGTTCTAATACTTCAGCGAGTCGAATCCACGGGAAGAAACCTTCGAACTCGATCATTGATACGAAAGTATCACTGATGTCTATCACCAACCATTCAATCTTATATGTCGGTGTCCATCCATCGATCTTCACTGGATGATATAAGTAGACACTACGAACGTTGGTTGAACATAAAATGACAAGTTTTTTCTCATCTTCAGATAAAATCTTTTTATCAACACGTAATCCATTCAACTTGCAACCTGCGTCTAAAAATTTCTCCATGAAATATTTCTCATGTGAAACTTCATGAGCAGTTTTTCCATCATGTATCTCAATCAACCACGCTCGTTTATCGATTGATCTTTTCATGTTCTTGGTAATCGACGCCTGCGCTCCAAAGAAGCATTCCATGAACATCTTGTATTTATCATCTAAAGAAGAACAATAATAACATATTAATATTATTATTAATATTTATTTATTTGCAAAAACAATTATTTAAGAAAACCAACTTTCAAAAATTTGAAAACACGATATCGTGTTTAATAAATATTACGGATATTAAAAAAGATCAAAACAGTTCAAATGATCACAAATTAGTTCAAAAAATATTTTTTATTTACTAGATATTTATAAAACAAATAAATAATTTACGAAATACAAAACTAAAATATTTATTGAAACTTATCATACACCGTTTTCAAACTTTGGTTAAGCTCAACCAATAGAAATACGATAAACAATTCAGCCAATCAGAAGCTTGACCAAAAGAATTAAAACAGCGCTCAACTTTATTTAAAAGTCGCGTCAGATTTTTGATACAAAAATAATTTATTTTCAAACTGAAATAAAAATATTTTCGCT
This sequence comes from Hydra viridissima, assembly GCF_058129835.1. Classification (NCBI taxonomy): domain Eukaryota; kingdom Metazoa; phylum Cnidaria; class Hydrozoa; order Anthoathecata; family Hydridae; genus Hydra; species Hydra viridissima. The sequence continues at coordinate 24,621,328 of NW_028324300.1, read as the reverse complement.
TTCTGTTTTTTGCTGAAGCAACAAAAAATATTTTAAAGTATTGTAAAAAAGTAAGCTAAAAGTTTGTCAATTTAAAGCGGTAACAGTGAAATAAAATTCTCAAAACGGCTCGAAATTATATTTCAAAAGTTTCACACGAAAAGTACCATATAAGGAGCCATTTCTTTTAGAGACATCTTTTTTTTAAACTTGTTTTGAAAAGAAAAAATGATCAAAAAACCATTTTAGTGTCACCAAAAAAACTAAAACTTTTAAAATTTATAACTAAAATCATTGTAATAATTGAACTTGTTATCGCTTTTTTCCTAAAAACCTAACTAATAGAAATATATTCGGCTCAAAACTGATTTTAACAACTATACAAAATCTTAAACACTTCTTTCACGTCGTTCGTTTAGAAATTACTATAAAAAAGAAAATGAAAATAGTAGTTTACGATTTTCACCAATGAAACAACTCAACTCCTGCGGCAATGTTCTCACTTAAAAAAGGTCCGTTCGCTCACAGGGTTGTTTGAAAACTCAACCAGAGTGAGAGTTTAGTTTAGTTTAAAACTCGAATGTCGAATGCAGAATAAGAGTTTGTAATTGTTATCTTAGCTCTATTTGTCATGATGCGCTTTAAATATTCTCAGTTCTCCTGAGAATCTCTATATTCTTATACTCTCTGTTCTCCTGAGAATATATAGAGCATCTCATGACAATTCTTAAAAGTAAGAACGTGATTGAAGTTTTTAAACTTTTTTTAACAGTGTAAAATCCAAAACAATGCCTAGAAATGAGGGATTAAAAATATTCTCTGAGACATTAAAAACAGATTTTTACGCTGCTGCTACAAAAGGTCAAGAAATATCAAAAGATCCTTTTAGCTCTTTACAACCTCACCCCTAACATTTCTTCTGAAAGATTCAACATCGAGTAACAATCTGATTAAACAAATCAATAACAAAAAGTCGCCAAATATTCTTTTTGAAATATCGAAAAAATGGAATTCAATTTCCTTTACATCCCTCATATATTTAATATGAAAAAAGATTTCTCAAAGTAACATTAAATCTTACATTTTAAATGATTTTATCCATTTTTCTTTTCTTAGGATAAAAAAATACATTTTCGTCAGGTTTTGAAGGCCTAAAAGTTTTATGAGGGGGCTTGTGTTGACAATAGAGTTGAAACCAGGGTATGGTTGCTAATATTGTACCGATACCTATATTGTATTTTTAACATAACTAGTTATTTTTACAACCTACAAGAATTATTTTAATTTATTTTTTATCTTTGGTGAATGAAATTAAGGAATCAACTGTTTTTTTTGTTATCAAACTGAATTAAGGCCAGAGTAAGCTCTTGTTGGTTTGTTATTGGAGATTTCTTATATTAGGGATTTATGGCTAAGCGTATTTCATAAAGAAAGTAGAAGATATGATTTGTTCAGTGTATTTATGTTAAAGCATAATTTATCTAAATTCGAAATAACTACCTGGAAGTTAAAATACCTTATTATTAGTTGTCAAATTTTCTAATACACCGAATGTCAGATTAGTTGTGTAAATTGTACCTCAAGGCAGATCCTAAATTACATCGACGCTACCATTTTGACCGCTAAAAAACGCGTGTAAAGTTTAAATTCTCTTTTAAAAAAAATTTGAAATGTCAAAACAGAGATATGGATCATGGAGAGAAGAGGATATGGAAAAAGCTATTTTTGCTTATCGTAATAGTGATATCGGATTAAATGCCGTTTGTTTAAAATACGGAATTCCTAAACCAACATTTAAAAGGCATGTGGAACATAAAAATGTATTTGCAAATGACTCAACTAAGCATTTTAGTAGGTGTAGTAATTTCCCTCCTGAAATTGAGAAAGAGTTAGTTAAACATGTCTTGAAACTCGAATCGTGTATGTTTGGTATTAATACTAAAGACCTAAGACGATTGGCATTTGAAATTGCTGAGAAAAATAAAATACCTCATCAGTTCAACAAAGATTTGGGCATGGCTGGAAAGAAGTGGTATTATAAATTTATGTAACGTCACTCCTGCCTCAGTTTGATGTTATCTGAACCAACATCTATGGCAAGATCCACCGGTTTCTGTAGAGAAAAGGTTGAATTATTTTTCAATAAACTTACAGAACTTGTTGATAACTACAATATTACTGCTGATTTGATCTACAATGTAAATGAAACTGGAATAAGTACAGTTCAGAAACCAATGAAAGTTTTAGCTCTGAAAGGAAAACATCAGGTAGGAGGTATAACAAGTAGTGAAAGAGGTTCAAATACCACTGGAGTATGTTGCATGAATGCTGCAGGATCTTTTGTACCTCCTATGCTAATTTTTAAACGCAAGAGATTCAAAAATGAGCTCAAAGACGGAGCACCACCATTGACAATTTTTGGATGTTCTGATAGTGGTTGGATAACCACAGATTTATTTACTTTGTGGATTATGCATTTTATAAACTATCTTTGTCTTAAACTTTTAACACAACATCCAAGACAAAAGAAAGTACTTCCTATCCTTGATGGTCATTCAACACATACAAAAAATCTAGAAGCATCAGTTTTAGCTCGAGATCATAGAAAAGTAATGCTATCTTTGCCATCAAATACTACTCATAGGCTACAACCTTTAGATAGATCGTTTTTCAAAGCTTTGAATTCTAAATAAAACTTTGCCTGTGATAAATGGATGCGAAGCTATCCAGGCAGGTGTACTACTCAATTTCAAGTGTCTCAGCTTTTTGGAGAAGCTTATGCAAAGGCTGTTGGTATGGAAATAGCTATTAATGGATTTAGAGACACTGGGATATGGCCAGTAGACAACTCAGTGTTTCAGGAAGAAGACTTTGCACCTTCTAAATTACTGATAGGAGAGTTGAGTTTAAATAAGCAACAATCAAAAACTTTCCAAACAGTATGTAGTTATTTTCTAGTTTTATATACAAATTGTTTTAATTAAAATTATCCAGTTGTTGTTGGTTATTTTTTTTGTGTTGGTTAAGTTTTTTTTATGTTAACATACTTTTTTAATTTTGAGATTTCAATTAAAGAAATATGCATACTTCCAATACGAACTTCACCACTTAAACAAAAAAAGAAAAATTCCAGTACTAATCTCGTATTGACAAGTAGTCCTTATAAAGATGCACTCTCTAGCTCAGTTTTACCAATATCAACTAAAAAGATAGAACAGGGCAGGAATGGTGTAAAAAGGTTCAAGCATGCAAATGCATCTCTTCATAGTGAAAGCTTGTTTTGTTACCTTTGTGAAGAAAATAAAGAAAAGAATATGATAAAATGTCTTGTTTGTCAAGGCTGGTGTCATGTTGACTGTGCAGGTGTTAATCAAAAACAGAAACAATATATCTGCAACTTTTGCCAAAATAAAGTCTTTATGTATTTTACTTTACATTATTTAGTATGTTTTTAAAACAGATAAAGTGTAATATATAATTTAAATAAAAATTGTACCATATGTGGTGATACCTGTTTTCGGCATTTTCCAGAAGAAAAAAAAATTCAATTTGCATAGAGTTTATTAAATAACTTAATTTCATTATATTATGAAATCATTATATTGTTATATCAGAATATTTCCAATTGTTGATTTTACAAAAACCATTCATTTTAATCAGTTCTTTTAATCCCTTAAATCTAAAATCATAAAATATTTGTGAAGTTGTAAAATATTTGAAATCAAGAAAGTGGTACAATATTGGATTACAATGGCACAATTAAGGATCTAGTTTCCTTAATTGTACTCTTAGCACTATTTTTTTAAATTTAATTCTTCGAGACTAAACGCTTTTTAAATTTTGAGTTTTTTTAACATCTTTACAACAAATAATCCCTAAATTATGAAATACAAATAAAAATCCATGTTTCCATTCAGTAGAATGCCTACATTTTTAAATTTGGTCTTAGGGGGTACAATATCGGCAACCTTATCCTACATATAGAATTGAATATCTTGATATACAAATAAGGTGTAATCAAACGAGTCATCATAGGGTGCAAACTATTTTAGTCTGCTATATTCATTGCGCTGTCACCAGGTTGCTTTCTTACCTGATCTTTCATTTCCCTCTGGCTTTTTAGAAGTTTTGTTAGAAACAAATCACAAAAATGTTGAAAACCATGCTGTCAATAATTCCAAAAAACAGCACCTACAAACTGAAAGTGCAAGAATAACAGCGATGAGCTTTCTTTAAGCGGTAAAATTTTTTTATCGAAAGAAATTGCTTACAAGAAAATAAATAACAAGAGACCAGGCTTAGAAGAAAAGAAAGAGCTACTGCCCTATCTTATCTATCTGTTTTAACCTAATAGGGTAGATTAGGATATTATGAGCACCTTAAGCAAAAATTGGAATATTTTCAAAAATGGTTATGCTGGATCCAAAATTTTTTGCGAACTAACAAATTTTAGGGATCCCTACTCATAGTTTACCTAGATATTTTACCTAGATATTGGGCACCCGAATTTTTTTTTTAAAAGCACAAAGGTTTTAAAAAAGTCACAGAATTGCTCATATTACCAATACCACTCGGTAATATGAGCACTTTAATTTATCTCAAAAAAAAATAACATTAAGTAAAAAAATATCAACCTGACATATAGAACTAATTTTTAGAATATAATGATTCGTTATCAACAAAATTTATCGTTAAAAGATCAAATTTTAAGCCACTTTTTGTTAAAACAACACGACTATGTTTTCCGCAAAAAAAAAAAAAAAAAATTGTTCATTAATTTTTCGATTTTATCAACTCAAACATTTGAACGACAAAAATTCAAATTTTTTGAATTTAAATCACAGAAGAATATTTAGTATTGTTAAAATAATAAAATATTTTGCTAGGTTTTGTTTTTATTCAAATAGTAATTAAAACCACTGCTGTTTTACGACTTTAAACTTGGTAATTTCAATAAAAAACATGGGGTAATTTGAGCATGGTCATATTACACAAAAATGGCATCTTTAAGTAAAGTCAAAACTAAATATTTTTATACATTGTTTTTCAAACAAAAACGGAACATATTTTTCGCAAATATATATTTTTTTATAAAAAAATTATTTTCATTATTTTTGCACCAAAATTTCGCGCCACTGATACATTCATGAGTGACGATATTATTTTAAAAATGCAAAAAATTTAACAGCGTTTTAATTAGATAATACCGCTAATTACTGCTTATAAATTTACGCTAATTGTACTGATTTCTGTTATCACCATATAAAGTCTATTCAAAAAATACAAAGCAACTTTAACTTCAATGCTTACATCTACGAAATCTTTAGGTATGCTCATATTTCTAAGGTGCTCAAATTACCCTAATCTACCCTATATCTTTTTTAAATGGTGCTCTCGGTTAGCAATGTTCAAAATCGAACATTTTTCGTAGCTAATATTATGAACATTATGAACTTAAAGCCAAGGTGAATGCAGCGATTAAATGACAACAATTGATGTTTAAATTAAAGCTTTGTTACGGTTGTAATAGCTCCTAGTGCTTGTTTATAGCTGCGATTTTACTAACGCAATTTGTTTTATAACTTTATAAAGTCAATGTCAGCAGTTCAACATCAGCCAAACATCTTCTCAGAGCAAAAATTCATAGTCAGCATTTGTTTTCGTTCAACAAAGCAAGGTGAACTCAAAAGTGCAGAGGATGATCAGAGTCTTGAAGTGCTGCAGTCATTTTAGTGATACTCATAAATAGGCTTGTAAATTCATATATTCGCTTTGTTCCAGTTTAAAAAAATGCTTACAGAGTTGTTTGGAAACTCATCCAGAGTGAGGGTTTAGTTGTAATTGAAAGCTCCAACGTGGATTGTTGAACGACAGCTTGCAATCTTTCTCTTCGCTCTATTTGTCACGGTACGCTTTATATATTCTCAGTTCTCCTGAGAATATTTAGAGCATCTCATGACAATTTTTGAAAGCAAGAACGTGATTGAAGTATTTTTACTTTTTTTAATCGGAACTTTTAAACAAATAAGAAATACTTGTTTTTAATTTCGTTAAAATCGAGAAACATTTGCTTTATAATAAAAAATTCAAAACTCAATTCTTACCTCTATCTAAAGTTAAAAGAGCGACCTTTTTGGTTAACAAGAGTTTGCTTCTGTCAACCAAAAACTCAAAATGTAAAGAATGCAGGTAAAACATTTTATTTTTAAGTGAAATTTTAAAGTGAGGCTTTTCATTTTTAAATTTAGATCAATATCATAAAAAAGTAGTCAGTCTGACTAAAGGAGACCACATATTGAATGAGTAAGGAAATTAAAACTACAAACAAAAGTTCTGTAGCCATCATTTTTTTTATGTCTCTTTCGTTCTCTATATCACTTAACTGTACACTAATTGTTGATTTATCCACATCACAAAGCTCAGAAATTTCCTTACAAGAATCCTCTTCTCTACAGTGCGTATTATTAAATTTTTCTTTTTTCGTAACAATTCCTTAGACTTTCCCATTGTTTTTTTAATTTAACTTAAGTTCAATGTTATCTCCAATAAATTATTTTAATATAAATACATTTTTCTTAATAAAATTTTGATTTTCTTAATGGGCATGGAACTGTTATTAATCTTTTGCACGGTTACGTTTTCAATAAATTTTGAATTTCTATCTTCCATTACAGTTATCATTTTTTTGAGTAAATTATACGATCACATTATAGGAACAATTGTTAAAAATTTCATTCATCTTCAGTGAAAAGTCAAAAAGTTATGACAAAAAAACTTGAAAAATTTAGCTAATTGTTAACTTTTGCACTCTACTGTAAATCTTGATGGGTAGGAAAATACTGGCCCACAGCTTCATGTCTTAGGGGAGGATAGAATGTTTCAGTTTAATCAAAAACAGGGTTAGGAGGGTGCAACTTTGATAAAAAGTGTTTCTCTTGTTTTTTAATTTTATGTGGGTTTTTAATTATCCAAAAGTAAGTCCCTAAACAAATGGAAGGATTTATTCTTAAAGAATAGATATTTCGAAGTTTATTTTCTTATTATTTTTTTTTTTTTGCTCTTTAATATGCTAAAAAGACACATCTCTGTAAAGCTTTAAAGGTGAGTAAGGGGTGGATGGGGGAGGGGTGTTTTATTTGCAAACCTATTGATGCCTAACAAATTGATAACTAATAACTATTTCCTAGAAATTTAACAAAGTAATAAAGCTGACACTGAAAATAAAAACTCACAAAATAGAAAATATGAGAAGAAAAGTTGTGGAATTCATCAATTATTTTAAATTTGTGGCGCGGGAACAAACCGAAGAATTTTCCCTTTTAATCAATAATTTGATTTAAAAAGTTTACACTTGATTATCAACTAGTAAAATAACAACATAGAATTTGTCATCAAAATTAGTTGTATTTTGTAGTTATAAACTGTTGTACTCTCTATGAAATTATTTTTTAGCTTCGTGATGTAAAAATATGCACTGAACTTGGAACTGATCTTGCATACAGTTGTTAAGGCATTTTTTTACATGCTTTTATTGCTGGCTGGGAGGATGATGAAAAGGTGAAAGCATTTCAAGCCAAAAAAGGTTGTTTGTTCTAAGATAAATTTTTTTATTTTTACAATAAAAATTTTTTTTATTTTTACAATAATCTTTTTTCCGTTTCTTTTTCTAATCATGATCATTATTATGAAATAGAAAATATGTTAAAACTAAAGTTTATAATAAAAACGAGGCTAACAAATAAATCCATTTAAATAGATAACAAACGCAACTGATAATAACATCATTTACACTACAATTGGTAAAATACTGAATCTCTATAATGTACTGAAAGTCATGAGAGTCATTTTCTTAACAAAACAGACCGAAAAAACTCATGTCATAAAAATCTTCACTATTTCCTTTCAGCTATTGAAACTTTCTTCAAAAGAATTTCTTCCCGTGTTTTTAAAGAAAAAGGAGCATTTTTAGCTAGAAATGCTCAATGGTATTTTGTAAATGAGAGAAGAAAAGTAGTCAAATTCATCAATTATTTTAAATTTGTGGCGCGGGAAGGAACCGATGAAATATTCTCCAAAAATAAAGCAATCGCAATTTCAAAGCAATGATCACGTAAAATCTTCCCTAAACAAATTAAAATAAATAATTCTTACCATATATATGTACCTTACTAGCTTTTGGTACCAAATCTAAAAACAAAAAAGCATGATGTATGAAATTTTATTTTAGAAAAAACTTATTTAATTAGAAATGAAAACATAAAAAGGAAGGGGAAATAAATTTAAATCGTTTGTCCTGTTGCTCAGCACAAATTTAAAATGTGAAATTTCTAAAACGATATTTTTTGGCATAAGCAATCAATATTCCTAAGTGATAAGGAATCAACATATTTTCCCCATGTTTTAATTATGTTATTGTCTTGTAATCCATGTTGAAAAGTCAAAGTTTGTGTTTTTGTTACGGTAAAAAACAAAAAAAATTGCAAAGAAACTACAAAACTTTAAAACGCCTGCCTCTGAAATGCTTATTTAAGTCTTTTTCTAAATTAAGATCAATAAGGAATAATACTATACATTATGCACATATCAATACTCATAATAAGGGGTCCACATTTTTTTTTTCCATCTTTTGATAATCTTATGGTCTTGTAATCTTGAAAAGTGAAAATGTTTTTTTATGATAAAAAAATAAAAAAGTCCTCGTAGTAAAAAGTAATAAAAGTCAAATATTTATGTTAAACTTTTTGTGATCAAAAACAATTAAACTACCCTTAAACTCTGCATACTTTTTAAACGCTTACATTAATTTATTTTTAAAAATTGACTTTTTTTTTATTTTACTCTTTTTGACATATATTTATTAATCTAGAAGCAAAAAACAGATACCTTTCCTTTTTAAAATGATATGCATGTAAATATAGATAACAGATATATATGTTATGTTCATCTCCGAAATTTTTTTTAAAGGAGCATTTGTTGCAAATGCTGGTCAATATATTTTTTTAAAAATATCTTATTACCAAGTGAATTAGTTTATCTTAAATATCTAGAGAATTATTTTCATTTAGAAGTAAAGATGAGAATTGTTATTTTAAAGGAAGACAAACAACTTAAATTTTGTAAATTAAAACTGAAAAATATTTCACTTCAGAGTAAAATAAATTTATACTCCCACTTTATACAACTTTATGTAAGGAGGTTAAATTATTTGATATACCTAAAATTTAACTTTGAAAAGTTTAACTTTTTATAAAATTCACTTGATTTTAATTTACTCAAAGGTGATGAATTGACTTTCATAGCTAAGTTAACATTATGTAGTAGTACTTTACTGAAAACAATATAACATGTAAACTAGTAAACGTATAAATAAAAAATTTAAAGCAATAAAAATATAACATTGAAAGCAAAATAAAAAAATATCAAAAAGATATTAACAACATAAGAACATCAAAATATACATTTTTTTTACATTATCTCTTTGGCAAAGTGATTGACTGCATGTTGCATATTCAACTTTTTTTACACTGTTAAAGTAAGGGATTTAACAAATTCTTATTTCTATTTTCATGTTTTTAACTGTTAAATTATTTCAAAAGTTGTTCTTCTAAAAAACTTACTTAGAAGCATTTTTTAAAAGCAGGTTACAATTTGAAACTTAATAATAAAAAGACACAAATGTATTTTTAGTAACTTCAAATGAATAAGTTGAGATGATACCTGTTGTATTATTTCTAGTTAACTTTAATTACCTTGAATTAGCTTTTACATGGACGAAACTATTTTTTAACATGTATTGAAATTTTATTGAATATTATGTTTGAAAATACTTTAACAACCTTGTCATCTGTTTTGCAGAACTAAACACATATTGAAGAAATATTATCTTTTAAGCTGTAAGAAATGGCAAAAAACCTTTTACAGCTCAAAACGTAATTTTTTTTAGATTAAATTGATTAATTAAAATTTAAGTGTCAGCTAAACCTAAGATAGGATAGGCCTAAAAAGAAAAAAAAACAGCTGTGCAATACGATTCTGGAACTTCTTAAAAGTAACGTAAGTCTATCTACCTCTCTGTTCTTTTATAATGTAACATCTCTGTTCTTTTATATCGTAACATAAAAATATCTATCAATTAATTGCAATTTTGATACAAAATGTGTAATCAAATTTATCTTTATTTTTCAGGAGATACCTCATTGAGCAGGTGCAAAGAAGCTGGTGAAACTACATGAGCAACTTTAGAAATTTTAGTTGTAAAGCATACAAGTATATAAATTTTTTTAGATATCATTTTTTTTTTTTTTTGTCTTTGTAAATTTTAAATAGACTCAAATCAAAATTCGACTGAAAGAATATATATTTTTATTAAAAAAAAAAAACCTATAGGCGAAAACCGGTGGAAGTTCAAAAATGTGGGAAGCGTATATAGGGAACACACCATTGGCCGCCATTTTTGATTTTTGGGGGCTATAGTTCCCTTATTTATTATCGGAGGTCATTGGTTCTAAGGGCATTGTAAAGAGCAATCTTTTTTCTATACAATCATTTTCGAGATCAATATTTTATCAAAAAGCGAATGAGAAAATAAATTTTACATGGGACTAGATCGAAAAAATCGGCAAACACTGGGTGTTTTACCCTATGAAATTTAACTTAAGAAAAAAACTTCTTGTTTGATGAGAAATGAAAACAAGTACGAGGAGAAATAATTTTAAATAATTTATCCTGTGCTTAGCTAAAACTCAAAAACTGAAATTTCTAAAACGATATTTTTTGGTTCAAGCAATCAATGCTCATTTCTAAGTGATAAGAAATCCACATTTTTTCCTTATTTTAATTACGTTATGGTCTCATAATGATGCTGAAAAGTTAAAATTAACATTTTAAAGTCAAAAGCAATAAAGTTCCAAAGGAACAACATAACTTTCAAACGCTACCTACCTCTTATACACTTATAAGTCATTTTTAGTTAATTATATCAAGCTAAATGAATAACAAAGCCCTTTTTGTTTTGGAAAGCACTATTTGTATTTGTGACAGATATCGATTTCCAACTCATGAAACTTAACATTTCCTAACTAAAGGTTGCCAATCAGCTAAGTATACAAGTTCAATCAAATTTACCAAACTATGAACTTAGCCTTGTATAGTGACTTCATAATTTTAAAATAAAATGAACTTAGCCTTGTATAGTTACTTCATGATTTTAATGGCCACATAAAAAACATTTTTGGGATGTTCTTCCAGAAATATTCAGCTGTAGATAGAAAATACTATTTAAATCAATCGTTGGCAAAATTTTACAATTCCATTCATTTACTTGAAATTAAACTAAGTTGATTATATTGTGTTACAAAGTTGTTTATGTTTTTGTTTTCATGTTCACATGAAAACAAAAAAACAAATGTTAACAAAATAGAAAAAACTTTGTAAATGTTTAAACAATGTTCTATTTTACATTTTTTTAAATTTCTATGATAAAAATGTTTTAAATATTTGATAATTTATCTTACTTTAAAATATTCATTTGTATACTTTTAGTCTTTTATCTATTTTAAATTTTACAAGTTTTTGATGGCCATCATTGTTTTGCTGTTTTTTTTTCAGTCGATTGATACTTTTAATTTTACAAAAACATTCAACATATTAAAAAGAAAAATATTACAAATTCTTTAACTTAAACAATGAACTTACCAAGCACAGCATGAAGCAATGGATTTCTTTCTTCATTTGAAAAAGATAATAATTGTTTGATTTTCACTATAAATCACAAACATGACTATCAAATAAATTACAAAATTGTTTCTAAATTTCTTTAATACATTTCATGAACTTACCAAACATGGAGTTACTTTCCTTCTTTGACGCTTTCAAGTTAGCAAGCAATCTCAGAAAATCTCCTCCATTTTCATTTTTCAGTCCACAGATCATTGGCAAGCAGCTTTTCAACTTTTTATTACTGAGAATCTCCGTAAAGCTAAAATTAATGTGCGCATGTATTGAAGCACAAAACTCCATCAAAGTCAGGTGAACAAACTGATATTGATAACCAAGCTGTGATTCAACTTTTTCAATGAAACCCAAATTATCATTTTCAACTTTATCAATGTCATTGATAAATACTTTAATTTCCTTTTGGGAAAAAACCACTTTGTCTTCATTAAACAAATGAAAAGCAACTTTACAAACTTTTAAAATGTATTGCTTGCTGCTCTCTTTTTCCATCAACTTGTAAACTGGTTCTTTGTTTCTGTTTATATGCTTTTGCAAAAAGTATATAAATAGACAACAATACAACCCTGTTGTAGTGAAGAATGAATAAGAACCACTGAGTATGGATGAACCAATGATTGTACACATTGCTGATAAATAAAAAGGGACAGATGCCATTGCTTTAGCAATATGAGATGACTTAAGAACGTTTTTTATAGCTTCTTTTGCATTTCCAACTCTTTCTACATACTCATTGATTCCATAGTCATTAAAACCCATTATTTGAATAGTCAATTTCTCACTAAATTCACTCACTTTATTTTTGTATTGTAGTATAGCTCCTACTCTTCCAGCAACAACACATTTATATTTGTGAAAGTCCAAAACATCTGCTAACACATTAACAATCGAATGAGTGCTTGGATTTTGTGGATTGTGATTAATTAATTCATCCAAATATGCAAACTCATCCAACCCATCTATCACAAACAATATTGAAAAGTCTTCACAAATATTACATTCTTTCAAAACATTTTTGTAAAAAACATTTAGCAACTCGTTTATGCTAACAATATTTTGATATTGATTTAACTTTCTACATTCAAAATAAAGAACAAAATCAACATTTTTCCATAAGGTATTACTGGCCCAGTCAAGTAAGCATTTCCTGAGCAAACAAGTTTTTCCGATTCCAGCAATACCAGAAATCAAGAGTAAAGGCAGTTCTTTTGAAAATAATTCATAAAACTCAATTGGTTTATAATTGCTTTGTTTGCGAAGAAACAACTCTCGCTCAGCAATATTTACAATATCTCTCTCTATATCATTTGCATCAACAACTGTCAATTCTACAAACTTATTTAAAAGATCAACATTAGTGGGACTTATTACATTGTGCTCAAGTTGATCAATTTTTCCATAAGTCATTTGATAAAACTTCTTCAGTCTTCCACGCATTTCTGAAAGAACATAAATATAAAGAAAATCTTTGGTACGAGTTTAGAATAAAAAACCTGATATCAAAATGTGAAATAAAGATAACATATTCCTTATACACTCTCATATTGAAAAATACACCACTGACAACATTTAATCAGATTAATTGTTTTCATTTAAATCAAATGATTTTATTTAAAAAAAGTAATCAGAAAATTCTTAAGAATAATTAAAAGGTACTGCAAGTTAAAATGACATCAAATGAAAGATTTTAACTTTTTAAAAACCATTTTATACATAGAACAATAAAATACTACAATTTTAAAAAGCTTGTATTATTTACATTATAAGCATATTTATAATAATACATTAAAATAATGCTATAATTTGTAATTACATTAAAAGCATATTAAAACTCTTTAACTTTTTATGGCTGAATTCTCTTTTGTATGGTAAACATATTTCTTCATTGTTCATTACAGTTTTATAAATTAAAAATAACTTTTTATTCACTTGTTAAAATCTTTTGTGTAATAGTAACAATAAGAGTAGGTCTAAGGTGGATAAAAAATATAGAACTGTGTTGGGTCCAGTATTAAATTCAACTTTCTGATCATGTGATATGTTAGAGTAAAACCATTCAAATATATTGAAATAAATTGATGTAATCCAGTAAAATCACTTAAATATATTGATGTATTCCAATAAAATCACTTAAATATATTGATGTATTCCAGTAAAATCACTCAAATATATTGATGAATTCCAGTAAAATCACTTAAAAAGGCAGCAACATGTGCTGTGAATTTACCAACAATAATAGCATGTTGATTTGAAAATGGTGCAATTAAAGAAACATTTTTTCAGCACAGAAAACATTGCCACAAAACAAATGCTACAACTGACAATTTAGGATTAACATCTTTGTGAAACTTTAAACTTTGTGAAACATTTAAAATCCATTCAGAAAAAAAAAAAACAATCAAAGTTTAATATTAGACTTCTTTTGATAAAATAAGGAAAAAACTCCCTGATCAAAAAACATGCTACAGAACATTATGCATCAAATGGTAATTCACATAAATATAGCTATGCACACTCTCAGCAGAAGGCAATCACAAGCTTGATTTTGGAAGATGTAGTCCCACAAACTATAGCAGATCTAATAATTTAAAATTGTAATTAACTTTGCTTGGTTGTAATGGAATCGTCTATTGCAAATTATTATTTATCTATTTTATTTTCTAGTCTTGTATAATATTAGATTTTATTACATACATATGTACTCTATTACACCTAAGCAAAAATTCTATTACAGCTATGCAAAATTAAGTAATCTTACTAATTCAATAAGATTTTATAAGGATCTTTTTAGACAAAAAAGTAAAAGCCAGCATTTATAAAAGTTAGAATATGCCAGCAAAGACTTTTTTATGCTACATTAAGGTGCTCTATACTTAAGACAACTAACTGTTGAAAACTTTAGATTCTATAAGTTTACTTTATTAGAACCTAATCAAATCCACATCAAATAATAACAAACTATGACACCCTTACATCTCAAAATCAATTGATTTTTAAATATTTTGCAGTTAATAACAAATAAAAAGTTACAAGAATAGAAATAAAAATTCATTGGTTCTTCAGATATTGGCAATTTTGCTGATTCAGCATTTTAGCAACAGCAGGATGAGCCACAGCAACTTTGACCTTAAATATCTTCAAAATGTTGTAGATAAATTTCCTAAAATTTGGTTCCCCTGCAAATTTTTGCTCAAGGGATTCCAAAATGACACTCAAAAGAATTTATGTACAGTAGAAATCAATTACTAATCCAATACCATTAAAAAATATTGATTAAAGAGTATGGATTTTTGGAGTAAAACTGAACCAACATGTAAACTATTATTCTGTTTAGGGATCTTTTACTCAAAAAAAATTTGTTCTTACTTTTATTAATGGTTGATCAAAATGTTCTTTCAAAAATCATAAGTGGAACTTTAATAACACAAATTTTAGGAATGTCATTAATATTGTTTCTGTTACTACTATTATTATCACTCCCTAAAAAGTTGTAAAAAAAATCTGAAGTAAAAGATAATATTGATGAAAGTTAACAAAATATTGTCCAGGATGAGGATCAAAAAAATTACTAGAGCAAAAGTTAATGCTCACTTTACCCAATTGTGCTTTATTTTAAAGAGGAAACATTCCTCAGACAAATATCTTTTTGTCTACAAAATTCAGGTTCATATAGTTAGATATATCAAAGACAATCTACCTGATGTATTAGATTTTAAGTACTAATTCGATGGCTGTGTACCACAAATTAAAAATTTTAAAAACATTAACTTCTGGGCAGATTATGGATATCAAGATAACTAACTCCTTTTTTTAAGACAAAATAAATGGAATCTGTTAGATATTTTAAAGAGGAAAATAACCAAACTTGAGTACATATAGCACAAAGATAATTGCTTGAGAGAAAAGTTCCTGGCACAAAGATAAATTAACTGTACTCATCTTCTTTGCCATGGAATAACATATTTTGGATATGATTTTGTGTAGCAGATTATCCAAAGAGCATGATTCAGAGGCATTAGGAAAGTCCAGGTAATGTGAAAGATCTTTAGTCATTTTAAAAACCAACAAAATAATGATCTTTACGATGAAGAAGATAATTACATCATTTTATGCAGTTAGTTACTTCGCATCAAAATAGCCAAAACTTCATTTCAATTTTATGTGAAAAACTCAATGGCATGGCAGTGAATTCATAAATATCCCACCATCAAACAATTGAAAATAACATGGCTTAAATTTGAGAAAACCAGTTACTTCTATTAATATGCCTGATAATGGGCTTGGTTGCTAACGCATTCAATTTTACCAATCTTTGAGATTTCACTCACTATTGTTTAAAGAAGTACCAGACTTTGGGTCATGTTTTATGGAATAACCTATGATATCAGATTGTTAGATTCTCTAGACCAATTGTGTTAAAGCATTGAAGGAAAACCAAGAAATCATATGAAAAGAGATAAACAGATTTAAAAAATTCATTACAAAATTAATTCTTCAAATAAAATTTATGTAACTTTACAATATTTTAAAATTTTTTACTTTCAAAATAAATTTCTCAACAATACACATTTTAAATGCAAATTTATTGTTATACATATTGTTGGATGAAAATTAAAATTTTTAATTTATTGTAAAATGATAAAAATATTCGGTTTCACTTATAGAAACTAATTTTATATACATTTTTTAAAAATGAATAGAAAATAATAGAAATGCTTTTGTTAAAATATCTAAGCCAAGTAAGATTACTTTTGTATACTTCATAATAGTGTTATAAACTTACTTTTGAATACAGTTAGCACTCTAAACAATAAAACCCAGCAAAACAGAACAAAGACTCGAAAGGTCTATTACAAGCAATGAACTCACTTACCTTATAAACCAACCTTCTTCAAAAATTTGGAGTGTTTTGCTGTTCATTTTTATACAAGTCACAATTCTTTTACAATTTTTATATTTTTATACAAGTTTTTTATACAAGTTTTACATTTTTATACAAGTCACAATTCTATAAAGTTATGTTTGTTATAACCAAGTTTAAAAATGTCAGTAAATGTTGCTTAATCCAGTTTTTGTGTGGTAAACCACACCTAGAAAAAATTGTTACGCTGAACCCCAATGTTATAAACCATTTTGTTTTAGAGAAAAAAGTTTATACCTAATTATACAAGTGAAACCTAATATTCTAAACTATAAATAGTCTCAAAAAAACTGAGGAAGAGGCACTCAAATAATTTTCTTAATCTATTTTTACTTTTTTAAAAAAAAAAAAAAAACTTTTAAGAATAAATAAACTTCAAAATATTGTAAAGTTACAAATTTTATTTGAATGAAGTAATTTTATAATGGATTTTTTAAATCTGTTTATCTTGTGATCCAGTTTGTGATTGTTTTGTTAACAACTTTTAAATTAAAATAGAAAATCTTTTTATGTTGACCATGCTCTTACACAACCCCTTACTTTCATTTATTTATCTTCTGTTTAAATATTATTCTTACACTAACCTTATACTTTTTTGTTTGTTTCAATATATTCAGTAAATAGAAAATGGATTTACAGCAATTATTCCCAAAAAAGGCCAATTAGTAATTATGGAAGGCAAGAGACAACTACAAAAAAAATTCAAAAATTTATTCAGGTATTTTAGACAAATTGAATAAAATAAAACAAATATGAAACATGTTTAAGGCGATTCAAAACAGTTCAAATAAAATTGTAATCTAAAAACTTAATTATAAAAGATAAATCCTTTATGAAAATTAGCAACAGCATTAAATTTTAAATATAAAACTCCAAGAGATCGAAAAAGGACTATAGATTAATGAAGTAAAAAATTTTTACATTAATGTAAACTAACACAAAATTAATGTTAGTTTAACAATGAGTAACAACTGCATTTAATAAATCAGCTTAATCTTTGTACTGGTAAAACTAAAGCATAATCATCTCTAATAGCCTACAATCACCATCATTTAAATCAATTTTAGAAAACATCTAAGAGTCACATTCAATACTAGGAAAAAAATCTAGAATTAAACCTAAAAATATTCATAAGAATCAATATCACTAATGTCCAATTTTAGTTAATGAGAGCTCTACATTTTCATATATTGAATACAGTTAAAAAAAAATACAGCTATTAAAATTTAAATAAAAGCATAAATAGTTTTAAAAAACATTTCATGAAATAAAATTGCACTAAAATAATGCATCTATGAAACAAGTCACATCATTAAATAATCACCACTAACAGATGTGCTATCTTGGAAAGAAAACTGACTATATTCAAAAATATCTTTAGAAATTTTATTGTTACACATTACTTTCTTTAAATAAATTTTTTGATAAAATATTTTGTGTAATAATAGTAAAAAGAAAAAAAAAGAAAAAAGAAAAAGAAAAAGAAAAAGAAAATTTTTCTTTTTTTCGTTTTGATTTTATTGGATTGAACCAATTTTCTTTGAATATTTTAAAAAGCAAGATTCTCAGGCCCAGTTCACAGACCAAAACATACTCCAAAAGCATCACATAAAAGCACTTTAAATTTGTGATGGCAACAGGCCATCTATAACAAGCTGCCACCAATAGCTTTCTCTAAAAGTGAGCAGACTCCAATAAGTCTACCAGTATTTAAATCACTTGTGTGCCAATCACAAGTCTATCACATTTCATAATCACATGCCAATCACAAGTCTATCACAATTCTATCACATTTCCATAACTTTAAAAGTTCTAGAACTGCCACCATAGATGAGCCTGAGGCCTAGTTTAACACACCAGAAAGTTTTGTATTTCCATTAACAAGAAATGCCAAAACTGGCAATCTATTCCATCGCTGAGTAGAGGTGAGTGCAGTAGATGAATATAAAAAATTAAACAGAATAAACAAGCCATTACAGGTTCAATCATATATGGATTATGGATATAACAACAAATAGTAACATGTTACAAACCAAGTAATCAATATCTTGAAATACCACGAAAATAAATTCAACAACACAAAAGATACTTGCATGAACTCTATTAATTCTAATAATCCAGAGATTTTTATTGCACATATGGCCCAAGAAGGCTATAACCCCAACTTGATGTTCCAGAGAAACCCTCTGAAGGGAGTGATATATACACACCCGTGATATCAAAAATGCAAAAATAAAAATCAAACTATTTTGTCCAAGAAAAAAAAAAACATTTTTAAAATTCTCAGTTTCAACATATATTGTTTGAATGATAGCTTCATATACTTTGCATTTATTACAGTATAAGTAATTCTTTCTATTAAATCATGGAATTTTACTTTTGATTTGATAATAGAAGTATGACTTATGAAGTTTTTTGTCTGCAAAAAAATTTTTTTTTTTTTAAATTCACATTTAATTACACTAATTGAATAACTTCTTACTTTTGCATTTTTATGGCATAGGTAATTTCCACCAAATCTTTTAAATAGAACTTTAATTTATATCAACCATAAGTCTTTTTGTGGTAGTAGAATTTTCAAAATTGTGTTTTTATCAAATTTCTGGGAAACCACTGTTGCTCATTTAGTTTGCACGTCAAAAAATAAAATCAAGTTCATAAATTTAAGAGAATGGCAAAATTAGTACAAAATCAAAAGAAAAATCATTTCAATTGAAATCTAAAGCAAAATATTTACTTTATTAAAAATTGTTTTCTAGGTATATAGGATAACTGAACTTTAAATCTTACTTTTAGACTTTAATAATTGTCAGGTGTATGTCAGTTAGTCAACTGAGTCAAACTAAAATTTTATTTCTGCTTATGCATGGAGTTTGTTTTGTTTTTTTTTAATATACTTTTTGCTGCTTGTATCTCTAAAAGTCTACTTTGTTGTATAACTTACCAACATTCTTATCAAATTAAACCTAAGTTTATGAGATTATATTTATTCTTCATCTTGTTTAGTTATTTGTATTTTATTAGTGAACTGCTTATAACTGCTTATAAACACAATAGTAACAGACTTTTTTTTATTTTGTTTAAGTTACATAGAACTTCTAGTGTATGTAAAAACTTTAAAACAAGCACTTATAACCACTTATCTGGATGTAACACTCTTGCTAAAGAGACCATAGACAGTCTTGTTAGTTTATGGTCTCCTTT
Source organism: Hydra viridissima (assembly GCF_058129835.1). Lineage (NCBI taxonomy): Eukaryota > Metazoa > Cnidaria > Hydrozoa > Anthoathecata > Hydridae > Hydra > Hydra viridissima. The sequence continues at coordinate 24,601,491 of NW_028324300.1, read as the reverse complement.
GCAAGATACAACCTGATAAAAAGAGTTTATTCAAAACATTCCAAATTCCTAAAATTAGTAAAGTCATAGATTTTTATTATGATAGGTTAGTGATAGACTCAAAAAAAAAAAAAAAGATTTTATAAAAATTTTTATTATATAGTCTTAACAAAAATTCCCAAAAGAAAAAAGGTCTGAGGCTAGAAAAGATTTAGTGTCAACTTAAATTGTGTAAGTATTGTTTAATGTATCAGTCAAATGTATTATGTCGAAAAATGTATCAAGTTAAATATTATTCAAACATGAAATGCATATTTTTGTTTAACTTACATCATTATGTTAACTAAAGTAAGACTTCTTTCAATAATGATACATGTACCAGCACAATACTGATACATGTAGTTGTATGCATGCCATACTGTTACCCCCAGTAATGGGGTAGCATTAACATTGGAGAAGATTGAATAAATGAATGAAAAAATCCTGTAAATTTTACTCAACTTGGGTAATATTATGCTAAAATAAAGTAGATGAAAAGTTTAAAATGCAGAGTGAAAAGGTTGGCAAAAACCAAACCCACATGGGTTTTTGCAAAATGACTTTTGCTTATTATAATTAAAATTTTTTATTTAAAACATAATAAAAGGAAAAACTAGAAAGTCATTTAACAAAAAATTTATTTAAAAATTCAATAAATTAAGAACAACGTCTTTAAAAAATTCAAATCCATCTTGTAACTATCTGAAGCCAAATAATACCCAAACAATAACTATAAGAAACTCACCCAATAATGTTATAACTTGTAAAACATCATTCCTTCTCATAACTTTCAAAGAATTCTGAATGCAAGTTCTGTAATCATTTGGATGTTGTTGATTAAGTTTCTTTAAAAAAAGCTCAATTTTCGACTTTTCTCTTGCCAAATCATCATAATCTATTAGATCAACATCAAGATTCACATCATGATCTATTTGATCAACAATAGCATCCACATCATTTAAACCAGTGCCACGTGCAAATCTTTTCCATTCTGATGCCAGTTTCTCCTTTAAAATATTCACTACTTTCATATTCATTCCTAAACAAAAATTATTTATTGCCTACTATTTTACAAATAATTCAACCATTTGCTTGTTTCATTTTTAATAATTTTCAAATAAGAAATATACACATTCTAATGCATTTCACTATCAATTTTAGTATTGACTATAAAATAAAGAGGTTTTACTGAAACAAGAAATCATTGAGTTCCAGCTCTCATCAACATGAACTACTTGAAATGGAAATAAGAGGCACACAACTTAAGTTGTTTAAATTTTATTCAAATAAAAATTAACACAAATACTTTCTCCTGTACCAACCTAATTGTGAGCAAGATGCAAATATAACATTGTATGAAACTGAATGCAACAGTACTTATAGCTGGTGACATAAAAATGTGAAATTCTTTATAATTTCTTGTATATGAATGTTATCTAAGCAAATAATTATATTAGATAGTTACTTCATGATTATTATTTGCTACTTAAATGTAGGAAACAAGTGTTAATTGCAGAAAACTTATATGAAGAAAGTATTCATGAAAAATTCAGCAATTTCTACCTATAGGTTTTTTTTTCAGTAAAATACCTGCATATTTGAATGTAAATAAAGTTACACTGGCTAATATGCTAACCACAACAGAGTGACAAGGAGTAACAAACCTTTGTTGAAAAATACAAAAACAATTTCATGCATGGATAAATAATAGCAAGTTTCCAATCATACCACCCTTCTCTTAAATCAATAAACTCAGCCTCTTATAATAATAGTTAGTAAAAATATTAATGAATATAGATATACTTTTGTCAGTGGTTTGAACAAATGCAGAACTGTCCTCTGATTCATCCTCCTGTAATAAAATTTAAATATCATAACCAGTTTCTTATTAATAAAGTTCATTTTGCACTTTTATTAAAAAATCTACTTATTGAAATGTTGTTTGATGAAATTTGACTGTAAAAAGATTGCTTAGTAATAAAAAAGTTACAAAACATAATCGCAAGAATTAATATCAGCTTTCTTTTTCTCCAAATGAGTACAATCTGTATATTGTGCAAGCTAAATACCAAAGTTTAGAAAATCTTTTGAAGATCGTCACTTTCTTACATGAAAAGAAGTGTAAAAAAAGATGTTTACAAAAGAGAAGTTATAATATTTAACTATTGGTTAAATTCATCTAAAAGCAGATTTTTTGAAAATTTTACTCTCAAAATCAGACAATTTTTGAAATCTTGTAAGATTAAATAAACTACCACAAATCTCAAAATATTAGTCCCCAACCATTTCATTGAAATTAGTTTTTTAAAATAAAAAGCAGCTTTTTTAAATACTTATTTCATCTCTCTCTGATATCTTTTTTATGTTAAAAAGCTAAAAAATCCTATATGTAGTAAGAATCAATTGAAAATACTTCACACATTCCAAAATCAAAAAGGCCTTATAAACTTTCTTTTTACTGGAATATATTTAAATAATTGTTTAATATTTTGATTAAAAGCATTTTGTTTTTAAATTCATACAAAATGAAGATGAAAACTTTTTATTGATGATTTTTTTTAACTTAAATTTATTTAGTAAGATTGTACTATTAAGCAAAAAATTGCATTTTACATCATTATTACATCATTTCTGAAGCAAACAGCGTAAATTAGAAACAATCAAATCATGGGTAAGGAGAAATTTGATGAATGAATACTGAAGAACAGAAAGAGTAAAGCAGTAAAAATAAGTATCATGCATTCAGCAAAATTTGTCTGATACTATTTTATAAAACTAGGTGCATTACACACTGACCAGGGGGAAAAGAAACTGCTTACCTAGAATCAACAAGCAAAGAATCTTAAATCTCTAATTCAGGCTGTAAAGTTGTCATTTTTTTCATTCTTTTTCACAGGCTGTCAAGTTGTCATTTTTTGATTGGTCATTTTTATTTTATTTTATTTTTTTCCATTTTTTCAATTTTTAAAATTGAAAAAATTGAAAAACTTTTAACAAGTCATTTTAGTTGTTACTTGCTAAACTTTTGTTTTAATTGAAGGAAAAATACCTTATTTGAATCCCCTGCACTAAGAGAAACTGCCAAAGCAAGTTGCAGCTTATCTTCCTCTTGATCATCACTTTGATTTGGCAGAACCTAAAGTTTAAGCAGGAAAAAAATTATGAAAAAACTAAGTAATTGCTAAAAAAGAATCAACAAGCAAAGAACCTTAAATCTCTAATTGAATGAAGAGTGTTTTTGATGATTGTGTAAACTACTAAAAACACTTCCTGTTTAATTAGAGAAATATTTAGAAAAAAAAGCAAGTAAAAATATTGTATTTTAAGTACTTTTAAGGTTGAGCATGATCCAATGAATTTAGGGAAAAATTGAAATTCCAAAAGTTCCTGTTGATTTTGGCAGTATTTGTAATTTAAAATTTTTAGCTTTCTGATGTAAAGAAAACAACAGAGAACAAAACTTTAATTAAGAATGAAATTTTTCTCCTTATTTCAGTAAGCAACAAATATATCTGAAGATGCTTGTAATTGGGGATTTTATTGCGTTTTTGTAATAACAATGGGTTGCATACTTAGCATACCTGCTCTATTATCTTAGCTATTAAAAAAACTCTGGAAAACAAAAGAAAACAAATAACCTCTGATTAATTAGTAGAAACTTCTTGCAAACTTGCAGCCTGTAGTGCTTAGAAATAAGAGGAAAAAAATACCTTATTTGACTCCATTTCACTTAGGGAAAGTGCCAGAGCAAGTTGCAGGTCAACTTCCTCTTGACTATCACTTTGATTTGACATCATTTTAGGGAGTGGTAGAAAGATTACGATTTCGTTCACTTCGACGCTGAATAATTAGAGTCAGCATGGGATACATATATATTGAATGTGTCGCAAATAAAGTGAACTATGACTTGTACGGGTGTGAAAATTATTTGAATTAGAAATTGAGAGACCGTGTGATTGTTGCTGGGGAAAAAAAGAAAAATATGACTTTGTGATCCATGTTGTCAAAGTTTTCTTTGAAAATTCATTTAAATGTTGCAAGTGTTATAGCTTGACGCAAAAATAGTCAACACTTTATAACTTGATATTTGCAACTTGTTTCATCCGTAATGTATTTTCACATCTATAAGAAGTTGAAAAATATTTCCTTTAAATAAAACTTTTGATCAATCCAGTGAACGATTTCTCTTTGAAAAAATTTTCGGGAAAATGTAGACGTAGCGAAGTTATATATAAAGTTCGAAGCTCCAATTTTTAACTTTCGAGTTTTTATAGCAAAATATGTCGGAATATTTTCTTATAAAAAGTAATGACAACAAGAGAATATGGAGGATGCAATTTTTGCAAAAAGAAAAGTTTTAAATAATTTTTATCATTGAAATCGACTGCTTAAAGTGTGAAAAAGTTTTCTTAATTGAAAGTGCTATATTTAAAATAATTTTTTTTTGTTGCGTGAAATCACATTAAAGCTTTGGATTTAAGTTAAGGAATCTGTTAATCTTTAGAACACAAAAATATTGCATCCCCTGAATCCCCTTCATTCTTAAAATTAGCCGTCAATGATCCGAGAGAAGGTCAGTTCAAATGAAATGTATTGTACTCTGCTTGAATGCTTTACAATTTTATTCATTCAAAAAAAGTTTCTACTAGTCATTCAAAATCTTCAAAAAAGAAAATGAGCCGTGAAAGACCATATTGACTGACCTAATCACTAGTTTGAGTGACCTAGTAGTGAGGTCAATGAGCCAAAAACACCCATCAAAAAGTGTCACCAACTTTTATGTTAAGACAAACGAACTTTGCTTTAAACTCCTTAACTAAACTTCAAGGGAGAAGACTCAGGCTTTGAAAATGAAAAATAGCAATAGAAATCCTTTAAGATGTTTTTCATTCATCCCAATTATAACTTTGAAGGGTTAATTCTAAATCCCATCAAGCCAAGTTCTTCAACCTTTTCATTGATACCTTTCTTAAATTGATTAAATAATAAGAAAAATAATCCAGAAAATAAAAATAAAGTAATTTTAATTTAGTCTAGCTGAAGTACCCGACGATGCCCCGGATAAAAATTAAAAGATATAAAATAAACAAAATTTTAATTCCAAAACAATTTATTTTGCAAAAAACATAAAAATAAAATGACAAGTTTTTCAATTTTAAAATTAAATTCCATTTTAGTGAATCATTCTTCTTAACTGAGTGCTTTTGGATACACAGTTTGTTTTGTCTTCCCTTCTGGTGCCAAAACGAACGATTTCTTTGAAGTTCCAACCCTTGAGCATGTCACGTAGAGCTGTCTATGAGAAAAGGACGGTGCTTCTAAGTGGATCCCTGCAACTTTTAAAGACTGTCCTTGAATCTTGTTGATGGACATGGCAGAAGCAAGGTGAACTGAAACTGAAGACGTCTGAAGTCAAAAGGTAAATCTATTGGTACCAATGGGATCCTTGGAATGAAGACATTTTCTCCTTTTGAACATCCAGTCAAAATTGTAGGTCCCGCATTCGCCAGGTAGAAGATTTTGAACTCCCAGGTTGATCTAGTTGACACTGCTATTTTTTGGTGCAAGAATTGCTCTTTCACATAGCGTGCAGAAGTAAAACATCTCCTGTTTGATGAACTCTCATGCTTGTCTTCAGTGATATCTTTTCATATATCTCCGAAGGTACAATGCTTTCAAGCAAGAATTGCCTTCATCAGCTGGGGTTGACCGTGGAATAACTGGAAGCGTCTGTCGGAAGTCCCCTGCCAAAACAACTACAACCCCTCTCATGATGAGCTTGTTGCTACGAAGGTCTTGAAGTAATCGATTAACGGCTTCTAGTGCACTATTGTGAGATATTGTGCATTCACTACAGATTATAGTGGTACATGTAGTTTTGCTTGTCCTGATACTATTGCAATGTCACAAACAGGGGAATTACCGTGTGCCAAGTTAAGTGGTAGCTTGGATGTTGAATGAGCAGTTCTACCTTTTTCAATAAGTGTTGCTGCGATGCCAAATGATGCCACTGCAAGTGCTATCTTCTTCTGTTGCCCAAACTTTGCAAGTAGCAAGTTGATGATAAAAGTCTTGCCAGTTCCACATGGAGCATCAAGAAAAACAACTCCTCCTTTTTTAGCCTTAATTAAGGCCGAAATAAAATTGTAGGTTTGTCTTTGGTCTTCAACCTATATGTTTATATAGCGCGCATGTAATGGTTTGGGGTTGCTTTAGTGGCAAACAGGGCAGAGGAACACAATACTTTTATTTCAGAGGAACGCTCTATATATGCTTGACAGTTCTTTGGGTGTATTTGGGATTGAGTCTGTTAGAACCACGGAGGAAGGGGGGGGGGGGGGTTACTCGCATTTGCCCTCTTGATATCAGTGAAGAATTGCTTTCGTCCGACCACGTGACGTATACCATTGTTCTAGTGTCCAATTCTAATGATTATTTAAAGACACTAGCTTTTTATTTTTTCATACGGTCCATTTTTATTTAGATGGGAAATTTTTCTCAACGCTAAGCAAAAAATTTGGACTTTTTCCACGTCTATTTACTCTTTACGTCGAATTGTAAATTTTCTATTTTCTTAATTCTAACTAATAAATATTACGTTTGTCTTTAAAACACCAGTGTACAACTGTCAGACGCATGATAACCTTAAAACCCATACTAATATTGACATAAACTAGAAATAATGGCGCGTGTTACTAATACGTGAAATTACCTCAGTGTCCGCAAAATTTTGCTTTAAAGTTTTTTTTTAATTTACATTTTATTTTTATTATTTTAACGTTAAAACTAAAATCGCTAAAAATAATTCTTTGGATTTTTTTTGTGCTTCTCTCGATGGAAGTTCTTTTAAGAAAAAGCGCATATGCATCCATCTTAAACTTGTCCTTGCTTTTCAACTGCAACATTTTTTTAGCAGCGCGTTCGTTTCTCTTTAAAACCTGTAAATAAAAACAAAATCATGATATTTAGTAGTGGCATAATTAGCTCAACTCCTTAAAATTACAGAGGCAACTATCAGTCAATAATAAAATTAAACAAAGTAATGATTGTAAAAACAAATAGCATATCTAAAAAATGTAGACTAGCAAGTAGTCCTGATACAAATGCGTCATACAAATAAGACACATTTGGCAGTGAGAACTTATTTCTTAGAACGTCTTCACTATGCGTTTTTCAAAACTTAAAAACTTTAATCATCTCATATAGTTCAATTTAGTTTATGATACAACAAAAAAAAGCTTATGATTTTAGAAGATATAGTTCTAGGAAAAAGGCATTGAGAGGTCGGAGCAGGGTTAGGTTAGCCCCGATAACCCGTTCGTCAGACACATACGTCAATAAATTGTAGCCTCCAGTTATTGGCAAACTCATTTGATACGTGTTCCTAAAGGTAAAATCTTCTAATGCTAAGAATAATAGAAAATGCACAACTTTACGTAAAAAAGTGAATCAAAATCTAGCCTGGGAAGTAAACTATCATTTAGTGTATGCATTAAATAATAAAAGTTTCATAGGAAGAAAAATTGAAGAACCCTTAGTTTTATAAAACATGTATATTTTTACCCGCCCCTCCCACAAACTTTAACATTTCTGCTTCACTTGATGGCAGTAAAATTATAACGAAGAAAAATATTAACATTACACCGGGTTTGTTGGTTTTTAAGGGGGAAAACGAGGTCGGTTTTTTATATTATGAAATAAGCGATTAATATTGTCGTAGCAACAAAATAAGAAATCGAGAAACAAAAAAAAAACCATAACGCATTTGAACAGCATCTTTAAACATGAAGCTATAATTTTCTTGTTATTTATGATATTTTTTGCTTTTTTATGGATTAACATTTTAAGAAAAGTATGTGTTTATTTGTAAGGAGCAAATTAATAAATTTTTTAATGAAGTTTTAATATGCTCTTAAGCTTATGCGTATTGCGCTTTCAAAAAAACAAGAAATAAATTTTATTTTTTATATCGAGATTACAAATTTCAGTGTTTTACTTTACTAATTTCATAAGTTTCAGTGAGGTAACAAATGTTTTCAAGAGCTTAAATGATGAATTTAAATGATACAAGAACATGCTTAGTAAAATGTTTAAATTTGGACAAATATCTTTTAAGCAAAACTCTGCTAAAATCCAAAATAGAATTTCTATTTGGATGCGAACACTCAATTGAATACTAAACCTCCTGAGGTGAACCATTCAACTTGTGTGTAAAGTAACAACGCCTTAAAAAAGCATCGTGAATGATTGCGATTTTTTTCAAGTATTCCTGTTTCTCATGAATAAGTTGATCAGTTCTAAAATTATATAACGATCTCCGTTATCCATCTTGGACACCAAATGGACAGTAAAGAGTTTTTGATTGGATATGAGCAACGTGTGAGGTCTTTTCTTGAGGAAGCAGAAGATTTTCTTACGCCTTCTCAGTCTCTTTACTTTGGCGGCTTTTTAATTTAAAATTTAAATAAAAAGTAAGCCTTTAATAATAAATGATTTTCCTTAAACTCATTTTCATTTTAAAGAAGAAAATGTTCCTCATAGTGACTGCAGCTCCATAAATTGTTGTATACAAAAAGAAGACTCATTCTGCTAAGTTTGAGGTGATTTTTACAGGACAAAAAGTAAATATTTTACTTTGGTTACAAATTTCAAGCCTCAGGAAGCCTATGCAACTTATTTTAAACTGCCCTTTGAAGACAAACTAAAAACTGGGAGGGAGGAGAGCATCTCGTTTCTCATGAAACAACTGCAAAAAAAAATGTAAAAGGTAAGTAAGATACAAATCATCTTTTAAGTTTAAACCAAATTTTTCAATGTGAAAGGAAAAATCTCGGGATGTCGTACATTCATTTTAAATATGAAAACAATTGTAATTATAATTTAGGTTAAAATTTAACAAATCGAATTTTCCTCTTATTTTCCCTTAACTCAACTTAAAGCTGCAAACAAATCTGTTTCAGCTCGATGATCCATACTATTTAAGTGATTTTACTGTAACAAGAATGAGATAAACAGAGCTGACTTTATATAATTGCACTTTTAATATTTGCTTGAAAAATGATCGATATGAGAGAATGCTCAAATGAAAACTTTTTGATACTTTAATAAAACATTTACAACAAGTAATTAACATAATATAAATATTATTTGAGCGCTGCTTTACTGGAATTTACTGTGACTCACATAAAGTAAAACAAATAAACCTGGTTTTAATTTTATCACTCACTTTTTTTTTATAAATTTAAAAAAAATAGTATAATTGAGTGATTCCCATATTAAGCTGCTTTTGATGCGAAGAAAGTTAAAAAAAAAAGCTTCTCAAGAATCTCTTTTCAAAACGCTGGAATTTAACATTTTTAATTACAACAAGTAAAAAATATTTGAAAAATAACTTTTTTTCAACAGAAAAAATATTTCTCTTAAACAGCTACTGGTTACTTTTTTTATTCAATTTTATCAAATATCATAAACATAAAAAACACAAAAAACATAAAAAAACTTTCAGAAATGAAACAACAAAAAAGATTTTTTCTACAACTGCTAAAAAAATGCATCAACTTTAACATAAAGTAACAAGTCCTACTTAAAGTTGAGCTTTTAAATAAGTTCGTAGAATTGAGTGGAGTGGATTCAAATAAAGTTGTAATGAGTTTCTTAAATATTGCTGAGTGAGAGTTATTTCTTCAGAGACAAATGACCCATAAGCCAATCGAGTTTAGCGCAGTGTTTTCAAAGAGTGAATTTGCAAAAAATTGTTCGCTCAAAAAGTGCATTCTGAGCGGACCAGTATAAAGAGATCTTGTGCTTCATTTTGAATGTAGAAAGTTAAATGTTACCTAAATATCAACACGAACTAAAAGTTTTCTAGAAAGATATTTTTAATATGCTGCCCCCTGTAAATTATTTTAAAGACAGCGATTTATGTTGTATCTAGTAATTTGATCAATTGACAGGTCAAATCGAGGGCCTTGTGCCATTCTCTGAAATGATAACGAGTGTATATAATGGTCCATTGAAAGTCTTAAAAAATGCCTAAAGATGAACTTTAATTGATTTCTAGAAGTGTTGATTAGTAGTAATATTTTTCCATCAAATTCTCTGGAATTTCAATTTATGAGATATATAGTTAGAAGTACAAATTTACTCATCTTTTTGTTAAAGCTTTGTGAAATTCAAGCTCGCATTTATCTTGTCTCTATCACGTTTGAAATTAGCGACGCTTGCAGTTTTGCCACTTTGTAAAATATTTAACGCACTCGTAATGACTTATTACCCAGTTCCCACTAACTCCAACTCACACTACTACCTGTTTGCTTTTAATACTTTTGGTTTTAGTGAGAGAAATTCTCAGGTTAACAGATTTTCACTTATCTAGCTTCTTCTTCATCGAAAGATCCGTAACTTATGTTAACACACAGTCATAAATAAGAAAAACAAATGATTTAATCTTTTAACCTTTTATACCTAATAACACCCATCAGATTTTTTTATATTTTAAAATAAAAATACCGTGGTTTTAACCAACTTTACACAATTTTTTTTTCTTTTTATTGAACATTTAAGAAGGTCAAGTTACATTCCAAAGTGGTACACTTTAACATTTTGGGCGTTAACTTGCAAACTTGAGGTATAGACACATTGATATTACATTATGCTAACAAACATTTTTACCCACATCTGATAGAAAATATTATATACCAATTTGGTTCTAGTTTTTCAATATTTTAATTTTTTGAACTGTACACTTAGATGATGTCATGGCAGCATTCACAGCTAAAAAAAAATAAAACAATAAAAATGACAATAAAACAATAAAAAAACTTGTTTTATAGTAGTTTATGACGTGTATTGCAGCCTGGTTTTTATTACTTTTTTCAATTGTACGTAAATGGAACGTCATGATGTTCTTCACATTTTCGAAGAGATTGGTCCCAGATTTGTCCCAGTCCATTCTTATAATCTAATTCTTATAAATTCTTTTATTTGATTTTTATCATTTAATAAACTTTTATCATTCAATTTACTTTCACTGTAATAACCTTTTCTTTCCTGTAAATATGGTTTCTCCGAACTCCCACATCTCAGTTAAATCGTTTTTTTTTCATCCATCACATTAGGTTATTACTTTATCATATAATTTATAATTATATTATATTACTTCATTAGATTATCACATCCTTTTCATAAAGGAAAAAAAAAAGGAAAATGAATTGAAATTTGGGAAAAAAACTTTGTAAATTGATCTTTATTTCCGTTTTCTTTTAGCGACGTTGGGTGATATATTTTCTACAAACAGAATCCTAACCTGTGGTTGAACTCAATTAAAATGATTTATTGATAATACCATGTACTCACTCACCATAGTTTTATTGTTGGATTACCATTGTATTATCATTAGGAAGCTAATTCCTTTTGTTATTGCTCTTACTTTTCAAGAACACAGCAAAATCAAATATGAACGGCCCAACTTCTTTTTTCTTTTTATTTGGTTCTTAAAATCATCTAGTTTATAATACTTGCTGCAGATTTGACTGAATTTTTCAAAAAATCCAAAAAAAATTCATTAATTTCATTTATAAATTTAAATTCATAAATTTCAGTTATAAATTTCAAAATGGAACTTTTGAGAAACTATTACGATGCTATCATCGAGGAAAGAAATGAAAGGAAAGCATTATGTTGACCCCCAATCATTTTCAGCAACAAAGAAATTTCTTATTAATATTTGACAGAACACTTAACATAACTGATTTTTGTAGTAACTAAAGCCTCCAATTCCTAAACTTTATTTGGTCTTTTGCTGTTTTGATTTTATATACAATGTATATATACAGTGGCGTACCTAGGGTAAATAGCGCCTGGGGCAAACACCGATCTCGCGCCCCTCCTCCCCCACATAAAGTGCTTAATTACAATTTTTTAACAAATGATAACACAAACTTTTAATAAAACTTTTTTATTCATTATAAATAAGCAATTTGTTTATGTAACATATATTACAAATTTATTTTTCTAGCTTTAATTGCTGCAAATTTCTTAATAACATTGTCAAAATCAATTTCTTCGGTAATTTCTCGCTCTATGCTTAGTAAAGCGAGATCACAGAGACGGCTTCGGCCCATCGAAGCTCTCAAGTCAGAGTTAATCAGTTTAAGTTTACTGAATAATCTTTCACAACTAGCTACAGACACAGCTATTGTTAGCAATAATTGCATTGCTATACGCATAATAAGGAAAACGTTTTCGTCTCCATATTCCACTATAAACATAAGTAGTTGCTCGGGACTTGATATTTTTTCCTTACGGCTAGTAAGCAGCACTCTACAGTCCAAAATTTCTTACTACAGTTCTCGTCCATCCACATCAGAACTGTAGACTTCGCCAAATTTTTTACATCGATCTTTTAAGTGACTGATTTCCGTATTAAAACACAACCCTTACACATCAAGAAGAAATCCAAATTTTTTATCAATTTCAATTAACCGAACGCTTCTTGTTTTCAATTCATTGAAAAGACGGTCGACAGTCCCTTTTATTACCCTTTTCATTTCTTCTTTTGCTGTTAACCCAACATCTCTATACATTTCGCCATCCATTCTTTTTTTTCTTCTTTGACGTCTTTCGAATTCAACACCCCATTCGTTGCAAATTTGAACTCCTTCTTTTATTGAGTCATTAACTAAGACTTCTCTCTCACTTTGGGAATAATCTTGGAGCGATTTCAAATCAAAAGCTGCATTATGAAAGTTCATTTTAGGGTCCTGCTACCTCTTTTGAACACGGTCAATTCGGCCAAGAATCTTGTTCCAAAACCCTAGCCATGTGAGAAAGTCATACGTTAAAATTCTATTATAAAGCTGCTTTGCATCGCTTTTGGTTTCATTTGATGTGCTTTCGTCTACCATTAAGTTCTGAAGAACTTCCACTATTTCATCAATGTAGGTGTGTACAGGTTTTACTGATTCTGTTTTGGCGCTCCACCTGGTATCGGAATCGGACTTCAAAGTAATAAGCACAGCATCTTTAAGTTTTTGCCATCGTTGAGTTGATCTTGAGAAAAAAACGTAAAGCGCAGCGATGGTTCCAAAAAAATTAACCATCATTACTTCATCTTTAGCCGCATGTACGCCTACCAAATTAAGACTGATTGTCACAATTGACAAATATCGCATGGCTGTTTTTTTCCTTTATTATTTGATGCACACCACCCTTGTGGCCAGCCATAACAGTAGCATTGTCATAGCATTGCGACCTGCAATTTTCTACAATCATATCGTCTTTTTCTAATTACCCCAATATTGTTTGAGCTAAGCTAGCAGCATTCTTATCGCTGAGTTGGATAAAGCCAAGGAAAGATTCTTTTACATATACTGTTTTTTTCCAACAACCAAGCCTCTTCTACGCCCCTTTCAGGTTTGCGCCAATGGCACGTGCCCTGCCTGCCCTGCCTGCCCTACCCTAGATACGCTACTGTATATATATATATATATATATATATATATATATATACACACATTGGCACGCGAAATGCAGAAATTATATAACCATAGTTTCAAGAATTTTCGAAAATTAAAATGGACCTTGATAAAACTGATGTCATCGAATTTGAAACAATCAAGCTTCCAAATCATAGAAAGTAATTGAACAGAGCATGGATTTCAGACAACAAAAGTGACTGGTTCACACTTAGTCAAATTTCATTTTGTACAACAATACATTTTACAAGAACATGAATTATCTTAGCAATAAACAAAATTGTTTTTCTATGTTAAGAAAAAGTTTGGGATATCAAAGTAGAATTAAAAAAATATTTTTGAAAAATTTGAAGCTAATGGCATAAAATTTATATGAATTCCTGGTCAAATGCTACATACACAGTGTGTCCAGAAAGTTTACACGAGGGAAAGTTTTTTATGATACTGATGTAGCTTTTTGATGATAAAATTTTCAAAACAAAAGGTTTTTTAAAAATTTTTATCAAATAACATTTAATAAGATTTATCTAACAAAGCAAAAGTATTTTGCTATGGAATTTTATAAATTTATATATATAAAAAAACAAGAACAAGATAAACTAGAAAATTGGTTTTACAAAAATTGGCCATTTTATTTAAACAAATTTAATTTATTCGAAAGAACTTTATAAAAAAATGATAAGTTAACATTTGAAGTAGTTAACTTTCGCTTTCATTCATAATTGAATGCCATAAGGCGTGGATTCAACAACCTCAGGCAGCAATCCTTTGGCGATTCTCTCAGAATCTTTAATAACTGTTGTTTAAGATTTTCGACTGAAATTATATTTCTCATATTTTCCATCAATCCAACTCCATACATGATCAATAGGATTTAAATCAGGCGATTGAGCTCACCAAGGAATAATAATGTACCTTTCTCATTGAACTCTTGGAACGGCATCATCAGTTTTAAAAAAGAAATCATTAAAAAGTAAAATTTGTTAAAATTGTTAACCGCTTAGAATACGTTAGTTCAACAACATAAAACTATGGACCTGCTGAAGTTAGAACTCAAAAAATAAAAAGTCTTGAAAAAAAAAAAGCGCAGTATGAAGTATGGCACTACCCTGCTGAATATTCAATTTTTGCTTCTTCCAGAAAACAATGGTGTCGACTGTTTTAAACACTTTTCTAAGCATCTTTGTAGCTTTTTGTGATTCTTCCGGTATATATATATTAATGAGACTTTGAAACATTGTGAGAAATACATCCCCATATTCCAGCTGAGTCTCCACCTCCTTTTAAACTTGGTATAACACAGCGAGATAAATACTACTCATGCTTTTATCTTTTAATATACGCCTTTCCTTTGCGATTTAGTACCTCAAAATTAACTTCATCACTAAAAGTTACCCGAGACCAATCTTCAACGGACCAGTTGATTTTTTCTCGGCACCATTTCAATTGTTTTAGGCGGTCTTTTTTAGTCAAAAGATTTTTTAATGGCGATATATGAGCCTATGTCTTTGTTGAGTAACATCTTTCTCACTGTTTCTTTGTCAATTGTACCATTCTTTAAAGAAACATTGAATTCTCTGGTTAAACTACAAATACTTATCTTAGGATTTGGATCGAACGTTTATTCCCAGCTAAAAAACTGGTCAATTACCAATAGAAGAGAGGGAAGTGTTTCAAATGCACAAAAAAAGGCGCCAATAAATAACTCTTACTCTAATTAATAAAAAAAAAGATTTAAAAAAATCTTTTTGCTATGACAATTTTATTGTTAAAAAACTAAACCGATATCATAAAACACTTCGTGTAAACTTTCTGGACGCACTGTATTTAACACTCTGCATGTTTGTTGATGGTTATCAATTTTTGGTTATAAACGGTTATAAATGCATGCATTAAAGCTTAAAACTTTAAGTTTTAATGGACGCATTTAAAATCGTCTTTTTAACTCTTTGCATCTAATTGACATTATAAATTATGAAATTGTATTGTATTACATATGATTAAAATATTTTATATCATATTATATTATTGCGTATTATATATTATAAAATAATATCAACCGGGTAAAGTTTAGTGTTTAAAAAAACTCTTTTAAAGTTGTACACAGTAAAAGAAAAATCCCACTTAAAACATGGACGAAGGCTGCTTCACACTTAAAACATGGACGAAAACTGCTTCGCGTGAACTTACAAAGTTTATTTGCAGAAAAAAATCTCTTCTAAATGGAATTTTTTTACATCATCACGGAGGATAATCCACATGCAGTTTGGATGTGATTTTTTTAAATCTAATCAAAAACTCTTCGCTTCATAAACACTTTACAATCGCCCTATGAATTGCTACAGAATCTGTGCACCATTTCATTAACATTTTGTCTATTTTTTTTAAAGCGCTTTGAGAAAATTTTTTAACGCAAACTTTTTTTAAGCATTTTACTCTGATTTGGGTATTTAAGGGTTTATAAAAACGTTCAAATAAAATGACAATTTGAGTTTTAACGAATTCACATTTGTAATAAAATACACGAATATATACAAAAAAATATATTCAAAAAAATATATTCAAAAAAAGAGTGGAATTTTCATTATAAAACAGATCACTAACAAATTGTTCTACAAAACACAAGTTACATTAATCATTAGTTTTAAAGATGAGTTTTAATCGGATTGTTGTTTTTTGATCCTTCATTTTTCTAACTTTTATTTTGGGATTATTTACTTTCTCACTAAAGTTGTATTTTTTTTGTTCGTGATTTTAATAGTGTCAATGCCAATGACAACGGTAAGCACGTTAAGCGAAGTTATATTTAATCAAAAACCAAAATGGCAACAGTAGCAACAGCAGCAATTTGGCTTTGAATATTTTGCTCTTTTTTTCAAAAAGAGCAAAATCAACAGCAATTTGTGTGCTTCATAATCATAGCTTACAAAACCTTCGAGCGATTGAAAGTAGAGCTCGTCATGCAAACTCACTCATAGAAATATTGTGGATCAAGCGTCTATAGGATTTAAATAAACGTAATATTCGGACTATATTTTTGGCATGGAGGATGAGGAGGAGGAGGAGGAGGAGGGCATAGTTTTGATGAGAGGGATTATTGATTTGAAAGAGGAGTTGAAAACAGAATCATGATGCTAAAAAAACTAAAAGCGCAGCAGCTGAAACAACTTTTTTTTTTAGAAGAGTCAACAATGATTCTTACAATTTTAGGAATTTTAAACGGTCTCATGCATGTTCAAAATTCCTGATATTTTACAGACAAGCGTTAAAATCAGACTAGGGAATGTCATTGGGTCCCGTTCGGCCGCTGAACGGGAAATTTCAAAAAAGTTTTCGGGTCCCGAACCCTTTCGGGTAAAGAACCGTTAAATACCCGATAGCCCGATAACCAGAAACAATGATCAAACGAGTTAACTAGCACCAATAGCTAAGGAACCGAAACCAACAAATTATGGGATACCCGTTAGGGTATTGAATTTTTTAATGCCCCAAAACCCGAACCCGTTCGGTTTGTGACTTAATCACCTTTCGGATCCCGAAACTTAGTAAAAGATTTTAAAAATTGCGAAAGTTGCTTTCAGCCACTAAAATTTGCTTCGAGTTATTGCTTACGGTAATTTTAGCATATTCGGAAAAGTCTGTGAAATGTTTAAACTAAAATTTAAAAAAGATACTAAATTAAACTTATTTAAGCTGAGAGTTAATTAATGAAGTATTTAATTAAAGTCCACAGTTAATTAAACAACATGAGTAAATAAAAAAAGGTTAAATGATGTGAAAATAAACACAGTTTTGATACCAAAAGTTAACTTTCTAAACACGTTAGTTGCCCTATCATCATAAAAGTAAAACACTGGCAAGTATAGCATTTTCAGAGCCGAAGGTTGTTGTCGACGAGGAATGGTTCAATCTCCGAGTCTTCCTCCCCACTTTTGCCGAACAATTTGACAAGAACTTTTTGATGGCTTCTGTAGGATACTGAACTTAGCTCCTTTCAACTTGGCTTTCAAAAACTTGACGTATTTTGGTCTGAAAAATAGTAAAGAGAATTTACAAAGTTAGATTTTGATGGGCAAAAAGACTTTAAGGGCAGAAAGTCAGACTTTTTCATACTTTAACAAATTTTTATTGAGTTTTTGTCCTAATATTTACATTTATATACATTTTTGGAATTATTCGCAACTATTTCCTCTAATTTCTTTTAAATAATCGCATTATGAACAGTTGAACAGCTGATGAGCTCCTTTTTCAGATTCATGTCGGTTGTCGGAAATACTGCCAAGTTAGGGAGCGTTTTTGTCGTGCTCCTTCCTCACTTCCGTTAGTGAGGGAACGCTTCAGTTTTAGGCGGCCACCTAAATTGATAAATTTAATAAAAATTAGGCAAAATAATTAACCATATCACTAAAAATAATTTTAAACAAAACTTTGAATGCTTCCAATTGTCTCTTGATTCTTTGCAACTTTAAGCAATTCTTAAAGGTAATTAGCACCCAGTGAAAAAATTTGCTGGCACTAAGCAAAGAAATTAAACAAATTATATTAAACAATGTATCACTTGTTTTTTCGGCTTCAATTTTATGGGGAGGCACGTTATCTGGATATAAAGATAGTATTGGATTTTCTTTTTCACGTTCGCTTCCTTCTTTGTTTTCAGTATCAACATCGCCTAGACTTTGTAATGGCAGAGCACTTGACTGGCTAGCTAATATTTTCGAAACAACCAATCAGAGTAGAGCATTTCAAATAACGGATGAGATAGAGTTATTTTATCAAACGGGCGACGTGAATTTATAAGGAAATATAGTAAATTATGTTTAACTGCCAAAAGGCCAAGTGAAAATGTGATTATTGCGATACTATGGTTATATTTTACTTTCGATAAATTTTTTTGAATTATCAATTATTTTGGAACAAATTGGACCCTTTTCACAGAATACTTGACAGAAACTTTAGACCATTTGGATCAAATGGACCTTTCTCACAGAAAACACGACAGAACCGATCGGAGTTTATTAATTTAACGGGTAATTGGGTACGGGAACCGATAGTATCAATAACTTTCAGGTATCGATTATTTAAATTACCCGAAAGATTGTGTTCGGTTGGGTATGAAAATGTTCAATTACCCGATTTTAGCGACGTTATCAGGTAATACCCGTTCGGGTAATCGGAGTCCGATAATATTATTTTAAACTTTTCCGACCCGAACGTGTATCGGTGTCCGATACACGTTCGGGTCGGATCTCGCTCGGTTCCTTTTGAGACCGGACATTCCCTTCTTTTTTGATATCATTCTTTCGTTTCTCTTTATAAATTTTAAATACATTTAAGTCAAAAAAACAACTAAAAGAATATATTGAAAAAAAAAAAAAAGAAAACGTATTGGTGAGCACTGGCGGAAGTTCAAAAACATGGGGTGCGAACATGGGAAACACGCCAGTGGCCGCCGTTTTTTATTTTCGGGAGTTATAGTTTTTTTATTTATTATCGGAGGTCATTCGTTTCAAGGGCATCGTAAACAGTAACCTTTCTATACAATTAAACTTAAAGATCGATAATTAATCAAAAAACGAGAGAGAAAATAATTTTTACATGGGACTTGGTCGAAAAATCGGCGAACACTGGGTTTTTTACCCTATCAGTCAATAATGATATTAAACAAAATAGTTAGACAGTAAAAATAAATAATAGACCAACAAAAAGATGAAAAAGAAGGCCTTCTGCAAAATGAGCCATATTGCTAAGACACAGTGAGCAGTAAAAACTTTATTCTGAGAATTTTTTCAGTATTTAACAACTTTGATCATTTAATGAATATCAATATAATTTATGAAAGAGCCAAAAAAAAAAAAAAAAATTTTAGAAGACGTAGTTCTAGGAACAGGGCAGTTAGGGGTTAAAGTGGGATTAGGTTAACTCTGACTACCGTAACTTTTTACAAATCATCCTCAATCAACATCATTCTCAACATTCTAAAGATTAGATTGTGCCTACGCCTCTTTGAGAGCTATTTTAACAAAAAAAAATTTTCAAAGTTTTTCTCTCAAGGTTACTTTAATTGCTATGGAAACGGCAAGTATAAATTGATCAAAGTTACATAAAAAAAATAAAATCTGTCAACATAAATGATTGGGGTTGAAAAAAACATGGTTTGAAAACAACTGAAAGTTTTTTTCAAACCATGTTTTCGAAGCTTTTAAAAAATTCGCTAGAATTTTGTTTTTCGATTTTCCGAGTTCCAATTTTTTTTTTCTCTTTTTTTATATCAACATCAAAAAAAACTTTCTGTTCTAAAAAATTGTCGAATCTCATCTTAAAAACTCGAATATTTTTTCATAACTGTTACCATTGACAACAACAAAAAAACAACCAAATTTTTTTATATTTCCATTATTATTACATGAAATAATTATCATTTTATTGTATTTCCGTGATTTTTTGCAGTATTTAAAAAACTTCCTTAAGTTTTAACAAACAACAAATATTCGCAACAAAAACTCCAAATAAAAGTGAAGATCTTTTCATTTTTTTCCACGTTTCAAGTTTTAAAAGAAACTCGTTTTTTTTTTTAAAATTACTTAACATTTCATTTCATAAATAATTTTTGAATTATTTATACATTTTACATATTTATATAACATATTAAAAATATTTAAACAATCAAAAGTATTTCGTATCACTTCAACTTTTTCAACTCTTCGATGTTATAAACTTCGATGTTATAAACTGTTATAACTTTCTTGTAGAACATATACATTTTACATATTTACATTTGTATTTATTTTTTATTTAACATATTAAACATTTTTCGTGTTTCTTACTTTAAACTCTTCGATGTTATAAAAATCTTTTTCACGGTACTCGATCTCCAACTTCTTGAAGTTCGAACCACGAAGCCATTCACAAATGTCGTCGATGAAGTTCGTCTCGTCGTGAAGTAAAAGAATTAATTCTTCAGCGAATCGAATCCACGGGATGAAACCTTCGAACTCGTACTTTGATACGAAAGTACGACTGATGTATATCCGCAACCATTTAATCATATGCTTCGGTGTCCAACAATCGATCTTCACTGGATGATAGAGAAAAGACATGACGAACGTTGGTCGAACATAAAATGACAAGTTTTTTCTCATCTTCAGATAAAATCTTTTTAAAAACATATAATTCACTCAACGTGCATCCTGCGTCTAAAAATTTCTCCATGAAATATTTCTCATGTGAAACTTCACGAGCAGTTTTTCCATCGAGTATATAAATACTCCACAATCGTTCATCGATTGATTTTTTCATGTCCTCGGTAATCGACGCCTGCGCTTCAAAGAAGCATTCAATGAACATCTTGCATTTATCATCTGAAGAATAATAATAATAACATATTAATATTATTATTAATATTTATTTATTTGCAACAACAATTACTCCACGGTCGTTTACATAAAGCGAAACAGCGCTATGTTATTATGCGCATGCTCCAGAAATAGAAATCGAAAGCGATGTAAACATGAAAAAAATTTATCATTTATCAATCGTGGCAATCCTAACGTTTTCTCAAATAATTTTACAAATAGAAATCTTCTTAAAAAAATGTAAATTGGGATAGTTCTTATAATAAGCAAAGTATACATATGTCTTAAAAAAACCTTGAAATTTAATTGCGCGCGATTGTTAAGAACTGAAAAAGCAGCTGTCGATAAAGGTAAAAACTGAGAATTTTTAAGTCAAAATAAAATAAAATCTGATCGTAGAATATCCAGATTTTTTTTAAAATACTGAAATTTAATCTATATACAACATTTCAAAGCAAGTTTTACTGAGCATTCAATTTTTTTACTTAAGGTTGATGGCTAACAAGTGATGACAATATTACACTGGTGTTGACTGGTTCTAAACTATATACAAGCGCCACGACTCATGGAGCTAGCGTTGTTTATAAATTCGTATTCTCTAAATTTTAAAGATATTCAAGTTAAAGTTGTAGGAGATTGTGTTGGAGGGAGTTTTAAGTTGAGCTACCAGATTATAAATGCTTTAAATCTAAATAGTAAAAAAATTACTATCATTTTCAACATTTTTTTAAGGCAAAAGTCAACATCAAAGCAGTCATGACATGATATCAAGAACAAATAGAAGACCTGCAAAGAATGAAGTATAAGTAAGAGAAACAAGTAATATATATATATATATATATATATATATATATATATATATATATATATATATATATATATATATATATATATATATGTATGTATGTATATGTATATGTAGATATATGTATATATGTATATATGTAGTAGTCTTACTGATTTCAAAAAATACATATATGAAGTTTTTATATATCTAGGGATATCAAAATTACAATATTTAGGTGATTTGAGTTTCTTTGTGCACTTTATTGTATTTCAGGAGCTTAAGATTAGTTATTATAAAAGAAAATCAACATTAAAAGGTGAATTTAATTTGAACAACTTATAGTATTTTTTTTGACATGAAACTTAGTAAAGAAGAAAGAACAAAAATAGAATGTTGCACTCTTGAAAGTCTTCAAACCAATTATCAAAAATTTATGTAAAATGAGGATCTCAAGAAAGATGTAAAAAGTTTCAATAAAGTCATAACAGAATCAATTTTGAAGGTAACTCTAGATCAGTTAAAATCATTTCTCTCATTTAACTCAATTTTAACTAGTGATAATTGATTTGCTGTACAATGTCACTAAAAGTTGATTTAATTTTTTAAAATCATAACTCATACACGTACATTTATATCTAGGTTTCTATACCAACTCTACACATAGTTATTTGGATTTATCTTAAATATTTCAACATGTTTGTAAAAGAAGCCCATGAAATTAAATATTTTAATGGTATTAGAAGAAGTATTAAAAAATGATAGCAGCATCTGTTATGAAAAATATCATGAATTTATATCAAAGCAAAAACAACTGTCAGACCTTCAAAGTTCTATTTTTAATCTTGATGAACAAATACAGCTGGTGAATGTTGCAATGGAAATGGCTAATTAAATAATCCTGATAATGTGGAAACTATTAAGTCAATTTACTTCCCTCAACTTGATTTTCTAAAGAAAAGGAAAAAGGAAATGTAAGCATTTTTTTAAAATGAAGCATTGACAACATGATCCTGTTTTTTATAGAATTATTGTTCTGCTTTAAATTGGTACTGGCCTATAAAAACTAAAACTGTTAATCCTTTAATTTTTAGTGTAATATTTGATTAAATACATGTACAATGAAAAAACTTTCAGCATAAATAAATAAAAAACTATTAATGTGCCCATAAACATGCAGAGTCAGAAATTAATATGCAATTTTAACTGCATTTTTAGACAATAATTTCTTCTTAACTAGTCATAGTTTGAGTCTAAATTTTTGCAAAAAGGTTAACATGTTGATTAAGGGATTTGATCAGAATCACCATCAAAGCATTCATAGATGCAAAATGGTGGCATTTTCAATAATGGTTTTTATTTTTATTGTAAAATCTGTGCTGTAAATATCATTATCTCAAGAACAACAAACTGTAAAAACCTTATTTTGGTCAAACCCTTCAAAAGTAACCTTTAATATTTTAGGTATAATCTCCAAGTAGTTAAAAAGATATCCTTGCTCAAAGTTGAAAAACTCAGAAAGCAAGAAAACAAAATAAAATCTCTCTGAAACATTCAAGACACATGTCAGTTATCATTACAAAAACATTTTCTTATGACTGACAATTTAGGTCATTTTTTTACTAAGAAACATATAAACAATATGCATTTTTGAAATCTACAATAATTATATTATTCAAATTTATAAAGTAAAAAAATTGAAAAATTTTGATATTTTATAGGTAGTACCACCTTAATCATTTTACATGTTATATCTGGATTATTCCTAACCAATGTTTCCTCGTGAAAACTACTATTTATTAATCTTAATTTAAAAGCAATTATAATACTTCTATAGACAAAACAGTGTAATACTCTGGAGCTTGAATCTACACTGAAGAAAGGTGAGGGACCATGCACACAACAGATTGAAGCTACATTGCAAAAACTGAAAGTTCAGCGACAAGCATACCATGGAAAAAGTTTTATCGGAAATCATGTGCATAAAATGCTTCAGGTTCCATTCTTTTATAAATTAATTTATTCCAAATCTGAAACATTATTTTTAATAACAATATTAACAAGTAATATAAAATCATGCAATATATCTTTTAAAGAGACAATTTTCTTTTTTAGAAAAACTCTATGCTAAAGTTATGTAATTCTATTTCAAAGCTTGTTTATGATGAAGGATTCTCTGGGACAAGTCTGCACAAGAAAGCAGTCAAAATCATTACAAAACATAAACTGCACTTTCATAAATTTTCTGCATGCTATACCATATTCTACTCAAAAAATACGATGACAATAGAAGTAGTAGTAGTAGTAGTATATATTTAGTAATACAGAAGTATTAAATAATCTTAATAAGTTTTATTTGATTTTTTTTTCTTTCTGTTTATAATGAGTTTCTCAAAGAGCTTTGGAAATTTATCGTGTTTATTGTTATTGAGGTTAAAGAGTATACTGAAACTACAACAATGCCTCGCAAGATAATTTTGATGATTTATGATGATTTAACTTATAAAGCTGGGATTAAAAGTACAATATGATTCATATTGCTATCATATTTTCTTTAGAAAAAAATATTTTTGAGCTAATGCATTTTTATCGCACAACTTGACCTAAGGCTTTAGTGCCTCGAAGTTACATATGTTGGAAGATCACGCTATTCCCTTTTTGAAAAAATGGGGCGCTGGCTTTGGATTGTATGGCGAAAAAGGGTGGAGAATCAATTTATCTTGAGTTCAACAATTTAAAGCGTATTTATCAATCTATCCCTTGCCCAACAAAGCGGTTAAAAAGCATCCAAAAATTTTACCACCAAAAAACTAATCCTAAAAGTAGGGTGTTAATTCCAGAATTATAAAAAAGAAAGAGAAAAAACGAAAATTGTCATAGTTAAAAACACTTTTGGCAACAGCATTTTACATTTCTTAATAATATATATTTCCTTTTTTCTTTTATTTGTCTCTACTAAAGGCAAATAAAATGTAGCTATAATGGTCAATAAGGTAATGCAGAAAAGTGCCTTTTTTGTCCATTAAAAAAATTGAATGCTAAGAACAGCCATAAGAAATAAATAGAAGAAGGTCTCCTCAAACTTTTTCAAGAAATATGGTTAAATTTCCACGATTAAAAACCTAGAACGTAGGGTACAAAAAATGTAAACAAATCACGTGTAGTTAACCAGCCATCTTTCTCAACAACAAATATTAACGAATGTTTAGACGTTCCTTCTCTTGTTTTAAGTGTTTTAGTACACAACCGGGTTATCGTTAAACTAATTTAAATTAAAACAGCAACAAAAAAAATTATTTATATTGGAGAATATCCAACTACTTGGTTTCCAGAGAAAAATTATTTTCGTTGCTAAGGGCCGTAACCATTTTGAAAGCGTTGATTTTTTTCCGTAAAATTTGCGCATGCGTACAATAACATAGCGCTACCAAACGACCGTGACTCAAGATAATCAACTTTCAAAAATTTGAAAACACGATATCGTGTTAAATAAATATAAAACGGATATTATTTTCTTTATAAAAAACATCAAAACAGTTCAAATGATCCCAAATTAGTTCAAAAAATATTTTTTATTTACTAAATATTTATAAAACAAATAAATAATTTACGAAATACAAAAGTAAAATATTTATTGAAACTTGTCATACGCCGTTTTCAAACTTTAGTTGCGCTCCAACCAATAGAAATACGATAAACAATTCAGCCAATCAGAAGCTTGACCAAAAGCATTGAAAGAGCGCTCAACTTTATTTAAAAGTCCCGTGAGATTTTTTGATACAAAAATAATTTATTTTCAAACTGAAATAATAATATTTTCGCTTTCTATTTCTTTGCTGAAGCAACAAAAAATATTTTAAAGTATTATAAAAAAGTAAACTAAAAGTATGTCAATTTAAAGCGGTAACAGTCGAACAAAATTGAATCAGTGTTTTTTAAAACGGCTGGTTTGCTCAAAACCCGTTTTTGAGAAAACTAAAAAAAACTCTTTATATCTTTTAATATTAAATATACAGAATTTGTGTAATATATTTTTAAAAAATATATGCAAGAGTAATATCTTAGTACACTTTGATAATTGTTATAACATTTCGTTTGTTAACAATTAATTAATGAAATTTCGAAAAATTGGCCCTTTTAAAAAAAATCGAATATTTCGAAATCGAAATTGTTTATATTTTCCGCGTATTGCGGCTAAAAATACGAATCAGCTGGAGAGTGATTTTTTTAAAAAAGGGCATATTTGAAACAAATTTGCCTTTTAAAAAAAAATCAAAAACTTTCAGGTGGCTTTATTTCTGTAAGAAGATAAAATTTAAACACATTTTTAACATAAACTGATGAAGCTATCATAGAAGGACACAAAACACACAAAAAGTGAATTTTAAAAAAAATGTCAAATCAGCCCTTTTAAAAAACACTGATTCAATTGTCAAAACGGTTGGAAATTATATTTTAAAAGTTTCACACGAAAAGTGCCGTATAAGGAGCCATTTCTTGGCGCTACTCCACTTTCTCCCCCCCCCCCCCCCTAATTTTATGATTGATTCTGATAGAGAATTTTATGCTGATTAAGAATCGTATAAAAACATGGGTCTCAAAATCAACGGAAAGTGCTCTAATCTGATGTTGAAAGTACAAAAATATACCACAAATCGCTAATATTCGCCATCTTGAATTCACTAACTTTACGGTTGATATTGTTTTTAACCGCAAAACATTGCCAGCCTGGTTTTTACTATAAGGAATTTTTTCTGGTTTAATATAGATAGCGATTCCACGGCTCAACGAAAAACATCTGACGTTTGACAAAAAACACGAAATTTTCTTTTTATTTTCTTTTCTCTTTTTATAACAAGTATTTATTTATGTTTTTTTGAAGAATAGATTCTAAGGATTTGTATACAGAAATTATGTATATATATATCTATATTCCTTCGCATATTTTATGACGTTTTTTATTTTTATTTTCGCGACGTAAGAATCATTGTATATGTTTATTTGAATTATAAAAAAATCGTCTGGAATGGCTAATATAGACGCGTAAGTTCTTTCCAGAGCTATCAGGCAGACGATCGAGTTATAAAGTTATAAAACGTGTCGCTCTTGCGAAATTGCGATTCCTTCTTATGAAATTTAGTTTTGTAACAGAATTTACGATTATTTTTTCGGTTATTTTTTTTTTTTTGTTATTAAAGAAAAAAATTAATTGGAAAGACAAACTTTCATGGAGTAATAAAAAAGGGCTTTCTTAATGTTCTTTGCAAAAAATGTTCTTAATAATTTTGTGTGGCTATGAAAATAGCCGTTTTTTGATTTACACAACCTTAGGCATGAATTATAATGTATGTTACGTTTGATGCACACAGGATGTCAAACAGGATATGCTGTTAAAACTTGATCCCAAAAGTGAAAAAACCGGTGTTCGGAAAATCTCTGCATCCACATAAACTCGGATAAATAATCAGCTACCATTTCGCGATTAGTTGGCCCCATCATTGATTTGAATTTTGCTTTTGCTCGACACCACATAGCTTCCACGTGATTTGTTGTTACACCTGTCTGTGGATCTACAAAGTTGAGGGTGTGGTTAACGGTACCATGTAAATATGCTGGAGCTTGCAAATCATTATATGCTCTCCACATGTCACTCCAGACAATAGAGCCAGGAAGTATCCATTGATGTATGATAGGAATTAATGTTGCAGCATCGCGGTTCTGGACAGGAATCAAAAAGCCTTTCTTCGTTGCAGGTTCATACCCACCAAATATCCACTGCTGCGGGATTATTCTACCAACTTGATATTTTCTTCGACAAAAAACAGATTCATCTATTTCAACAATGCACCCTGGACCGCCTATTGGCTCAGGGTTATTGAGGAAATATGAGACGCAAATGTCTCTGCAAAATTGATTCCAATCAACAATGGTGCTGTCGTTTCCGATATTTAACTCTTGCCTTAAATCACTTATTGATAATCCCCGGCTCTTACCTGCACTTCTACTCCAAGCGTAAGTTAAGCCCAATATTTGCCACAATTGTAGGTGAGATTTCTCAAAGAAGCTGCCTTTTCTAATGTTAAAGGTTCTTTTGCAGCGCTTGACTGGACATCTCCAAATAACTTGATCAACTGACCCATTCTTTGTTTGCTGTGTGCAGGGCACGTTACATACACTACAATTCATGCTTTCAGCGAGTAAACCATAAGTTCTGCACCAGTGAATTGTAGCTTCGATATCGTATTTGAATTTTGCTCCTATTTCTGTCAAAGAAAGTGAGTCAAAAACGTCTATTGTTGGTCTTCGAAGAGCCATGATATGTAGATAAATGAAGAAGCAGAAAAACTATTCTGAAGCACTCCTTTTTATATGACAAACATAATGAAAATGAATTCACGGGGGGTTAACTTGAAGTTTTAAAAGAAAGTCAATAGTTTTAAAGAATTATTTTTATAATTAAAAAATTTTTATCTTGTTTTAAAGTGAATTGTAAAATATAATCAATGAAAGAATTTTTCAACTTATTTGACAAAAGTTTTAAAAGACACTCAAGCTAACAAACTAAGAATCCAG
This sequence comes from Hydra viridissima, assembly GCF_058129835.1. Lineage (NCBI taxonomy): Eukaryota > Metazoa > Cnidaria > Hydrozoa > Anthoathecata > Hydridae > Hydra > Hydra viridissima. Next base: position 24,573,289 of record NW_028324300.1, on the reverse strand, counting down.
TTGAAGCAAATTGACGCGATAAGAGTAAATGCCATTGAATTTCATTACCTGGTAAGAGAAAAAAAATGCGGTCAATACACCTGATTATGAAACTTAACGCACCGGTTCTTTGTTCTTTTATTCGAAATCTTTTATATAAAAAATAAAAACCAGGCTGTTGATACTTTGAAAGGATAACTTTTAAACAAAAAAAAATCACTTTTCAAGATGGCGAATATTAGCGATTTGTGGTATATTTTTGTACTTTCGACATCAGATTAGAGCACTTTCCGTTGATTTTGAGACCCATGTTTTTATACGATTCTTAATCAGCATAAAATTCTCTATCAGAATCAATCATAAAATTAGGGGGGGGGGGGGGGGGGGAGAAAGTGGAGTAGCGCCGAAAAAAAATAATTTGTCACAGTTTTAAAGAACTTAGCAAAGCCAATTTATGGCAAAACCCAAGTATAACTAAGTATTTAATATTAACAAAATATGATTTACCACCTTTACATAAACCAAATTTTATTTGAAAAAAACAAATCGGTTATTATGTGCTTTTTATGACAAATGAAATAATATATGAAATATGAAAAACAAATCTTTCGGGCACGATATCGTACCCGATTATGATCAAATATAATATAATACGCATTTTTGATAAATAAGTAGTATTGAACTCGAATTCGAAACTTAAAACTAAATGCGTATTTTTCTGGCATCAACGGCGGTATGTTATACGTGATCAATACTCCGAGTATTTACAATACTAGATATGCCGACTGGGAACTTTTTGCAAGTTTTCATTAGGCTTAAACTTTTAAAGTTTTAGCTGAAATAAAACTTCAACCACTTAAAATGATTGCAGAAGACTAAAGATGAGAAATTTGCTTGAAAACATGTTAAAACTGACAGCAGAAACTGCAGAAAACAAGAAGTAGGGCATAATAATATCATAAGATTGGAAAACGAGTGAAGAACTTGCAAATGATTTGTGTAAAGTTTTGACCGAAAAAGGCAATATACATATGATAGGTTACATATATTAACAGTTTAGGTTGATGACTATTTGTAAATAAATAGGATTGAAGAAATGAATGGCTGGTGTGTTAGAAAGTGAAATGGCAAAAGGTGTAGCAAACTCTGAAGTTCATTTATTACTAACTTGAGAAGCAGAAAACGAGAATAGATATAACTATATCAGCATACAGCCATGCTTATTCGTGCCAGAAAATAATCATACCTAAACAAGTTGAAAACTATCTGGCTCCATCTTCTTACAAATTAGCACTCTTCACTTTAGTGAAGAAGAGGGAGGCATCAACTATATGCAAAAAGGAAGAAAATATGATGAGGGTTTTAAAATAAATAGAGAATCATATCGGAAGAAGATGCACGATCAAGAAGGATAAAAATATTTTAAGAGAAGATTAAAAAAATTCTTTTGTAAGTTTAATTTATATTTGAATTCATTCTGTTACAACAATGTTATTCCAACTTTCTTTTTCTCATAACTTGAAGGAAATTAAACCATTTTCTGGGTTTTATATAAAAAAAAAAGCTTCTTTCAATAAGTTGTCATTAGTTGACGAGTTATGTAAGTGAGTGCCCTCTCCGCAGTGATATTTTTTATTTTTTGTTTTGACTTTAATCTCTCATCATCACAAACAGCTTTACAGTTTGTGATGATGAGAGATTAAATGAAAGATCAAAACAGTTTGGAAGCGAAAGAATTTAGAGCGATTTGTAATATGAGAATGTTCTTTTTGATTTTACATCAATACGTATATTAAGACAAAACTTTAGCAGATCGGGAGTTTTCTCCAAAATTCAAGTTAAAGCTATATTCAGCTTCTTGTTTCTGTAAACAAGGACTTTATTCGAAGCAATGGTATATTATATATTCTAGATGTCTAACTTCGATCCGAAAAGTGAAGCCGTGGAAGCCATTTCTAATTCTGGCAAAAACATGCATTTTTAACTTTTATTTCGCACGTCGGATATAGCTTTTGCCCTTATTACAAATGGCGGATTCAATTTGTAAACAAAAAAAGCGACTTCACTTTTCGTCCAATAAAATCCCGCAAGTTAGACATCTATTATATATCATTGATTCGATGTTTCGCGACAAAATTTTGACCTTCGTGTTATATAACGTCACCCACCTTTGTCTTTCTTTCAATAAACTTCTTACAATAAGACTTTGAGTAGGGATCTTAGGCAATTTTTATAGCCAATGTAAATCTTTTTTATTTAAAATGCATTGGATTCCTTAATATATTTTCTTTTCAAAATGGTATCAACCACTTCTGTAGCTTATTTAGTTCCAAAGATATTCGTGTTTTAATATTTTCAATTCATATTCACTTTATGAAATATTTCCGTAAAGTATCTCGTTAAAACTTTTGGCACCGAAAAAAAAAAACTTTATCTTTTTTTTTTCTTGAGCAAAAAGTTGCGTTAACAATAAAATATCTAAAGACGGGGGAAATTTATAAAATTTCTACTTAGAAAACAAAAAACCCACCCTATTAGATAACCAAAAACAAAAAAAACAACTGATTGACATAATAAGTAAATAGTTGCAGAATCTATTTTTATGTGGGGACGAAAGAATTAGCTTAATTTACTTGTATATAAATAAAACTGAAACATTTAAAGCAAAACGATGTCCCCAAAAAAATTATTGTAGTGCAACCTTTTCTAAAAAAAATAACATCTATATATACATATATACTATTTATTTTCATGGGTGGGTTTTCATTCTTCGACACCTACATAAATTCATTTGTTGCGTTTTTTAGACAAAGTTTTTCAAAAACGTACGATATATTTTTTTCCGCGATAAAATATCACGTGACAAAACTCCCTATTTTTATATAATAAAATTTGATACTTTTTTTTTTAGATTTTCTACTAAAAGTTCGTCCGTCGTAGTGGTAAAAATTATTTATTATTTTAATTTGTTTAGGGAAACTTTTACGTGATCAATGCTTTGGAAATGCGATTGCTTTATTTTCGAGAACATTTCTTCGGTTCGTTTCCGCGCCACAACTTTAAAATAATTATGAATTCGACTACTTTTCTTGTCTCATTTGCAAAATACCATTGAGCATTTCTAGCTAAAAATGATCTTTTTTCTATAAAAACACGGGAAGAAACTCTTTTAAAGAAAGTTTCAATAGCTGAAGGGAGATAGTGAAGATTTTTATGAACAAAATGGCTCTCATTAGATGGATTGTTTTGTCAGTTTTATTTGATAGCCTCGTTTTATGATTTACTTCAACTTTAACATATTTTCTATTTTCTGAGGTTTCCTTTTCAGTGTCAGTTTTATTACTTTGTTAAATTGCGAGAAAATAGTTATTAGTTATCAATTTGTTACGTATCAGTAGGTAGAAGACAATTGTAAATGTTTCTATTGAAAAACACTCCTTTTCCTTTTAAATTTGAAACCGTAAACATTAATTGAAGTATTGCTCGTGTAGTTTGACTTGAAAAGAGTTGGTTTTATGCTTTCACTCATCCGTTGAAATTCCTTTTAAAAATCAAAGTTTTCACTGTGACAAAAGACCATCAGCAAAACATTTTGACAAATTTTGAGTTATTTACACTTCTGATTTACTTTACTAGCTTTCGAAAATTGACTTCGTTCGAACTTGTAAGTAGATCAATTCAAGAGGGAGACAAATAACCTCTTATTCTAATTTTATGTTAATTCTTTTGTCTAAACAACTTCTCTCTAAAAACACCCCTCCCCTACCCTAGAAAAAACCTTTCTAGAAAATAATTAGTTATTAATTTGTTAGGTATCAATAGGTTAGCAATGCGTATAAGACAATTGTAAATGTTTATATTGAAAAACTTTCATTTTCCTTGTAAATTTGAAACTGTAAAGGTTAATTGTAGTATTATTCGTGTAGTTTGACTTAAAAAGAGTTGATTTTATGCTTTCATAGATCCCTTGAAATTCTTTGTGAAAATTAGTTTTTAATGTGATAAAAACCCATCAGAGTTTCGAAAAATAGAATCATTTACACTTTTGTTTTACTTTACTAGCCTTCAAAAATCGACTTCGTTCGGCCTTATGAGTATATCAATTCTTGAGGGCGATACACCCATATAACCAAAATACATACGAGCATGAGTGATACATCCAAATAACCTCCTATTCAAGTTTTATGTAAACTCTTTTGTCTAATCAATTCTCTCTCTCACTAAAACACCCCTTCCCCACCCATACCCTACTCACCTTTAAAGCTTTACGGAAACGTCTCCCTTTAGCATATTAGAAGTGGAAAAAAAAAAATTAGAAAATCAACTTTGAGATATGCATTTCTTTAAAAATAAATTCTTCCACTTTTTTATGGACTTATTTTTGCATTCTTGAAAATCCACTATATTAAAAAACTTAAAAACATGCATTTCTTTAAAAATAAATTCTTCCATTTATTTAGTGACTTCATTTTGAATAATTGAAAACCCACAATATTAAAATACAAGAAGTTCATTGCAGTCCCTTTTAATCAAAAGTTGCACCCTTCTTACCCTGTTAAAATAAGAAGTAAAAATTATTACTCTGGGAGGATGTTTAGCTGATGTTGACTTGCTGACATTGGTTTTATAAAATTACAAAAACAAATTGTGTTAGTAAAATTGCAGCTAACAACAAGCATTAAGAGTTATTACAACCCTAACAACGCTTTAAGCTAAACTTTAAGTTGTTGACATTTTTATCGCTGCATTCACCTCGGCCCTAAGTTCATAAAGTATTAGTGAAGGAAAATGTTCGAAATTGAACATTAGTAACAGAAAGCACCACTTGAAAAATAGGATTTAGAAATACCTTGAAAAATAGGATATTAGGTTAAAAAAAATAGATAAGATAGTCCAGCAAGCACACAACGTTGAAATAACGTTGATCGACGTTGATCAACGTTATTTCAACGTTGTGTGCTTTGCTGGGAGGGTAGTAGCTCCTTTTTCTCTTCTCAGCTAAGTCTCTAAATTATTTATTCTCTTGTAAGCAAATTTCTTTCGATAAAGAAAAATAAATTTACCGCTAAAATAAAGCGCATCGCTGTTGTTTCGACTCTAACAGTTCTATTCTCTATTTTTATCGACTTGTTGAACTTAATCGTTCCCTTTAAAAACGACACTTTGAATCTGAACTCAAAATCGGCTTTATTTATCATGCAGTTTTTACCCCCTGAAAATGTAACAAGAGTTCAAAAAGATGAGTTTTTGATATCAGAGTTTTAATGTTTCAATTGAAAGTTATTTTTTAGAAATTCTTTTTTATATTTAATATATGAGGGGTGTAAGGGAAAATAGAATGTGATTTTTTAGAAATTAAAAAAAGAATATTTAGCGACTTTTTGTCATAATTTTGTAAAACAGATTGCTACTCGATGTTGGGTTTTTCAGAAATAAAAATATTTGGGGATTGGCTGTAAAGAGCTGAAATGATCTCTTGATATTTCTAGAACTTTTGTAGCTGCAGCGAGACAAACCCTGTTTTTAAGCCTTAGAGAATATTTTTAATCACTTATTTCAACGCATGGTTTTAGATTTTATACTTTGCAGTTAATACATAAGCTTGTATCCAATGTGTCCCAATGGGCATGCGTCGTCCGCGCGGCGTCCGTAGGACGTCCGTTAGACGTCCAGACGTCCTTAGGACGTCCGTGGGTCGTCGTGCGGACGACGCATGCCCACTGGGGTACTATACGCGGACAGCAATATTTAAAAATCTACGAAAATTGATGTTAATCTCTATTACCTTTAAAATAAAACAGAAATCTTTTTTGTAATAAGGTTGCAAAATATAGTCGAAAGAGATATAATGGCTCCCTTGGGATTGTAATATGCAATATATAGGAAACGTTTAAAATACCTTATGTTTGATGATACTATTACGATAATAATGATATTATTGTTTAATGATAATATTACGTTTAATGATGAAATGAAACAAATTATATAAAGCGTTGAGCAAATCAGACTTTAGCAAGTTTTTTTTTTTTTTTTTTTTTTTTTTTGTTTCTGGTTTTGGTTTCTTTACTTATTCAACATGTGGTCTTCTTTAGTCAGACTGACTGCTTTTCTTATGATATTGATTTAAATTTAAAAATGAAAAGCCTCACTTTAAAATTTCACTTATAAATAACATTTTTTACCTGCATTCTGTATATTATGACTTTTTTGGTTAACAGAAGCAAACTCTTCTGTTAACCAAAAGTCTCTCTTATAACTTTAGATAGAAGGATAAGAATTGAGTTATAGATTTTTTTATTATTATGCAAAAATTTTTCTATTTTTACAAAATTGAAAGCAAGTATTTTTTGTTTGTTTAAAATACCAAAAAAAGTATAAAAACTTCTTACTTTTAAGAATTGTCATAAGATGCTTTTAATATTCTCAGGAAAAATGAGAATAAAAAGAATATAGAGATTTTCAGGAGAACTGAGAATATGTAAAGCGTGACATGATAAAGTGAGCCTAGAGAGCGATTACAAACTGTAGTTCCACATTCCACGTTTGAGTTTTCAATTACAACTAAACCCTCACTCTGTTTGATGTTTTAAAATAACTCTGTGAGCAAACGGACGTTTTTCAAATGAGAACATCGCCGCAGGAGTTGAGTTGTTTGATTGATGAAAATCGCAAACCTCTATCTGCATTTTCTTGTTGATTTCTGAACGAACGATGCGAAAGAAGTGTTAATGATTTTGTTGTTATGTGTCACGCAGTTGTTAAAATTAGTTTTGAGTAGATTATATTTCTATTAGTTTGGATTTTAGAGAAAAAGCGATAAAAAGCTCTGTTAATTCAATTACTTTATGTCTCTTTGCCTGAAGTTATAAATTTGAAATGTTTTAGTTTCTTTTTAAAATCAAATAGCGCGCTTTTTAATTCTTTTGGCCAAGTTTCTGATTGGCTTATTTGTTATTCGTATTTCTATTGGTAGAAGCGCAACCAAAGTTTGAGATTTGCGTACGACAAGTTTCAAAAAATATTTGGATTCTGTATTTCGCAAATTTTTTATTTGTTTGACAAATATTTAACAAATAAAATTTTTTTTTTGAAATTTGTGATCTTTTGGACTGTTTTAATCTCTTTGATATAAAAATAAAATCCACATATTTATTAAACACGATATTGCGTTTTCAAATTTTTCAAATTTTATCTTGATTAATTTTTGTTGCAAACAAATAAATATTAATAATAACATTAATATCTTATTTTTCTTCATATGAAGGTCTTTCTTCAGTTGATCGAAAGTTGTTCTTGGAATGCTTCTTTGAAGCGCAGGCGTCGATTACAGAGGACTTGAAAAGATCAATTAATGAACGTCGGTGGGGGATTGTTATAAAAAATGGAAAAAATGCTATTGAAGTTTCACATGAGAAATATTTCATGCAGAAATTTTTTGAAGCAGGATGCAAGTTGAATCATTTATGGGTTGATAAAAATATTTTATCTGAGGATGAGAAAAAACTTGTCATTTTAAGTTCGACCAACGTTCGTGATGTCAATTTAAATCATCCAGTGAAGATCGATGGATGGACACCGACACATAAAATTGAATGGTTGCGGATAAGCACCCATTATACTTTCGTATCAAAGAACGAGTTCGAAGGTTTCTTTCTTCCGTGGATTCGACTCGCTGATGAATTAAATCTTTACCTTCACGACGACACGAACTTCATTGACGATATTTGCGAATGGCTTCGTGGTTCGAATTTCAGGAGGTTGATGATTTCTACCGACCACTGTGCAGAATGTTTTAACAATATCGAAGAGTTTAAAGAAACACGAAAAAATGTTTAAAATGTTAAATAAAAAATAACTACAACTGCAAATATGTAAAAAGTATATGTAATACAAGAATGTTTTTATAACATCAAAGAGTTGAAAAAGTTGAAGTGATACGAAATACTTTTGATTGTTAAAAATATTTTTAATATGTTAAATAGAAATGTTAAATGTTAAATAAGTAATGCAAGAATTATTTATGAAATGAAATGTTAAGTAATTTTAAAAAGAAAAAAAACAACTTTCTTATAAAACATGAAAAGTGGAAAAAAAACGGAACGATCTTCATTTTTATTTGGAGTTTTTTTTGCAAATATTTGTTGTTTATTAAAACTTAAAAATGTTTTTTTAAATTCTTCAGAAAATCACAGAAATAGAATAAAATGATAATAATTTAATGTAATAACAATAATGGAAATATAAAAAGATTACCTTGGTTTTATTGTTGATGTCAATGGCGACAGTTAAAAAAAAAATCGAGTTTTTAAGATGAGATTCGAAATTTTTTGAAAAGTTTTTTTTATTAGTTGTTAAGAAGTAAAAAAAAATTGGAATTTGGAAAATCGAAAAAAAAGTTCGAACGGTAGACATTTTTTTTTTCTCAAAGGAAGATAATAGCTTAAAAATTCGTTTTTTTGTAAAAAAATGCTTGAATTTTATAAGATAATTTGTTTCGTGAAATTTTTGGTTGTTTTCTAATGAAGTTTTTTTCAACTCTAATTATTTATATTAACTTATTTCATTTTTCATACAATTTACACTTGCCGTTTCCATAGTAATTAAAATGATCTTAAGTGAAAAAAGTCTGAAAAAAAATTTTTTGTTCAAGATAGGTTTCAAAGAGGTATGGGGCATACTCTAATTTCTAGAATGTCGATAATGATCTTGAATAAGGATGATTTGCAAAACGTTTCTACCAACAATCCCGCCCCGGACCCCTAACTGGCCTATTCCTAGGACTACGTCTTCTAAAAGTCTAAAAATTGTTATTGGTACTTTTAAGAAACATTGTTGGGTCTATTTTTAGGAAAACTTACTGATAGCCCTGCTCTTGAGATTTATAAAACATTTCCAACTCATAAATAAACTCTTGTGAAACAAAAATCATAAAAAAATGATCACGATGAAATCTTCTAGGTTGCCATAAAAACAACCAGTTAACATTTACATTCAGATTTATCATGGTTAATTTAAAAAAATTTAAATTGCAGCCCATTTAAATTTCCTTATTTAACTTAAATTTTTAACATGTTTACGACGAAACAAACATTGTTGGGTAACTGGCAATACCTCGTAACCATCCGATCCTAGGTAATGGTTGTCTTTTTCCTCAAAATAAAATTTCTACGCGTTTTGTTATCTCGTCAGTCATGCATGCACAACCCATGAGGCGCTGCTTTTTCGATGTCATCAAACTATGTATACCTAGTTCCAATGCCGGATTAACCCGGGTTCCTGGGAGCTTAGGCGCCCGGCCCCCAAAAATTACGGTATCAGTGGGGCCCCCGATTTTTAACGTTTATATTATTTTTTTTATTGTATATGATTTGACATTCTAAATTAATTTTATTAATTTCTAAGGAAATTAATTTTGATAACTTCTAATCAAATTAATTCCATTAATTTCTCATGTAATTAAAAATAAAAACTCTAAACTTTTAAAAAGAAGTTCGAACTTGAACACGTTCGAACTGTATTGGAAAAAAGTTCGAACAATTTTTATCTTTTTTTACTTACTTGAAAAAGTGAAATAAACGGATACAAGCTAAATGCTAAACTGCTTCATTATTTATCAAGAAATGCGAATTGACATTTTGATTTGAATTTTTTACTTTATTTGAGAACAAATAATATCACTTAAATTAATAATTGTTTGTTTTTTTATTTTTTTTTATTTATTGGTAAATATGTATTAAATATTTTATATATTTTTTGAAATATTAGTTTTTTACTTCTTTTTTTTTTTTTACCACAATAGAGTTATAAATTAAGATTACAATTATTTTTGCAATAATTGGACAATAATGTACAGAAAATATCTAAGCGGGAATTTAAAACTCAAACTGAAAAAAAAAAAATGTGACAGATAGCAAACAATATTAAAAAAAATCCCAAACTTGACTAGTTTTTTTCGATCTCCTTATAAAGCATTAGAGGAGAATCAATGTTTGTCAACTGAATCAAACCCAACTGCAGAAACTTCACAATTGCAGAACGTAACAGATAATTCTTCAATGAACAATGTATCGGTGTTATCCAATTCAACAGCGCAGCAAAAAAATGTGTCATATGGCAATGTAAGAATAGCTTTGAATTTAGAGGAAGGAATAAATAGTTAAATTTATTGTTATTATTGTTAGTACCATTATTATTATTTCTTTTGTTATTGTTATTATTATTATTATTGTTATTATTTTTGTTATGAGTAATATTATTAAACGCATTATTATCTTTAATCGTTAACTTAAGCTGCACCGTTGTTTTTTGTTTTAGTCCAGTTTGTTAATATGTCAATCTGACCCAGCATTGTGGACGGATTTGAAAGAAGCACAACGCTACTGGATTTCTATAAAAGAAATTCCTGATCAAAATGTTGAATACAAAAGTTTTGAAAAATCTAAAAAAGTAACAATCACCAAAATAAAGTGCTGCTCTCTTATCTATTTTTCTTTTAAGTTGAAAAATGATCAAATTCGAAAGAGAGACTGGCTTACTTATTCACCATCCACAGGAAAAATATTTTCTTTCTTCTGCTTGCTTTTTTAAGATTCAGACGACAATTTTAGATCTGAATTCAACGACTGGGCGCATGGACTGCGTTCTATACATAGACACGAACAAAGCAAGCAGCATTCTGATGCAGTCCAGTACTGTTTTGGAAAAGTTACATTAAAAGGAAAAATTGATATTCATTTAAAACAGCAGTTGAAGGATGAAAAGCGTTACTGGAGAGAAGTTCTGAGAAGAGTTGTTGAATGCTTGAAGTTTTTGTGCAGTCGATAACTAGCTCTTAGAGGTGATTCAGAAGAAATAGGTGGCTTCAGTAATGGAAATTTTCTCGGGGCCTTAGAGTTTTTTGCAAAATTTGATCCATTCCTTGCTAAACACTTAGAAAGCCGAGGAAACCAGGGCAGAGGAAATGTTTCATACATTTCATCAACAAGTTATGAAGAAATTGTCTAATGAGAAGAATATATCAGCACTTGAATGTTTACAAGCAATTCGTAGGAATAAGTTAGAATCAGTTTTTCCCAATGTTGACATCGCATATCGGATTTTTCTTACTCTTCCCATTACTAATTGTAGTGCAGAGAGAGCATTTTCAAAAATGGCAATAGTTAAGAATGATCTCCGTTCCTCAATGTTAAATGATCGTTTAAATGCTCTTTGTTTAATGACAATTGAAAGAACACTGTTAAAAAATATAAATTTTCAAGATGTTGTAATTGATTTTGCAAATAAAAAAGCAAGAAAAGTTTCTATTTAAATAAAAAAGTAATGTTATGTTTTTTGCATTCATTTTTAAATACACTTTTTTAGGAATTGGGCCCCAAATATTTTTCGGCTCCCGGCCCCAAGACCCTTAATCCGGCCTTGCCTACTTCCGTTGTGTAAGGCAACAAAAATGGTTGATTTTAATTCTTATGTTTGACTTAAATTTCTAAGAACTTTTTGACTACAAACTTTTCTTACATAGGTGAAGTAAACATCCCCTTTAAGTGAAAAGAGAAGTTGTAATAGTCTCAAATTCAAATAAAGTCAGTAGAATTCTGTAAAAGAAATAAGTTGAAGAAATAATCAGGTCACTCGTTGTTCGTAATTCTGATTAAGACCTTTATAAAACTTGATTTAGATTTAATCAACCTTTTTGTAAGTGAGATGATGTTCAAAATAACCAGATTATAATCTTTTATCAATGCCTATTATCAATTAATAATATCAATGCAAATGAAATTTATTTTGGGCTTTGATTAAAATAATTTCATATATTTTTAAAATACTTGTTCTATCATCATTATAACCATATATGGTTATATATATATATATATATATATATATATATATATATATATATATATATATATATATATATATATATATATATATACATATATATATATATATATATATATATATATATATATAGGTTGTGTGATCATATATTGTCTAAAACCAAACAACAGTTATGAATTTAATGCTACAAAAAAAATTTATGCATCAAAGTGGAAAACATTTTAAATAAAGAATATGGTTTGAATTTAGGGAGATAATTTAGTTGCTTTTTTATGTCATTTAAAAATAGTTTAGTAGATTTTACAGTAAGTTTATTTATTATAGCTAATATTTTTATTAGTTTCTTTAAATAATTTTCTGTACATTATGGTCATAAAAGATGGTTATAATAGAATAAAAAGGGAATGTAAAATGTAGTCTTTACAATATTTTTAGTTTTTAACTATCATTTTATATGATTTTTTTAGAAATTGCAAAATTTGCTTTACCAATAGCTGGCCAGACACCTTGGTAGAGAGACAGACCACAATTCCGGCGCAGGCGAATTATTATGCTATTTGACTGCATTAATCAATAACACTCCAAGAAAAGGGCCACGTGCATGTACTTTTCAACTTTTTAAACCATAAATCAATTTTTTTTTCCGTTTGTAGAATTTTCTTTTAACCTTTAAACCTATATTTTATAGCTGGCTCATCAAAAAACTCGGCGGTTTTTAGGCTAGCTGAATTATTTTTTTACCCTGATTAATGGTAAAAGTTTTTCATATACAGCTAATTTACAACTAAAAGTTCTCTCATCCTCTCAAGCTTATTTACGGAAAAGTGCAATAATTCATTTGTGAATATTCAGTGTAAAATTAAAATTTTTAATAATTATAAATTAAATAATTAAATTTCTGCTTTTCCAAGACAAAAATACACACCGTAGCATGCGCTAAACTATCATGTCACCTTATATTATTCCACCTACAGTTGTAAATAACAGCTTTGTACATAATCGTTAATCAGAATTCAATGAAATCAAATTCATTAGTTCAGATTAAAACAGACAAGGCCTTTATTGGCTGTAACTAAAATAACATAAAGAAAGTAAAATATTATTCTGAATGAGAGTCATATATATATATATATATATATATATATATATATATATATATATATATATATATATATATATATATATATATATATATATATGACTACTATAGAATGCCGGTTCTGGAGCATTGATACCCCTTAAGTATGGGAGTGATGTGATGGTGATGTTGTTAATTTAATCCAAGATGGCGGTTGTAAAGAAGATATAAAAATAATCATGTTATTTGTATATTTGTTGTTTTTTTTTCTAAGCCTTTTGAATCAAAAAAACCGCAGTGACTTAAAAATTCGAAGAATTTCCATGGATCTAAAAGATTTAAAAAATTTTTTCTTATTTAAAAATGTTTTTAGCGCGAACAAAGCATGCAGGTGAAGTGAAAGCGTTGTTTGATCTTTTGTTCAAAAACATGAGGATGGTGTGTTTGCGAATAAGTAAAGAAGGTATAAGTGTGACAACAAAAACAACGATAAATTTAATGTTTGAAGTGGATCTTTTATCGGATCGTTTTGAAGAGTACGTGTTTGATTTTGAGGAACCGTTGCATGTGGGTGTTGAGAGTTATGTGAGCAAGGTGTTTAAAACGGTAAAAAATGGTAGCGAGTTGACTTTGTCTATTTTGAGTGCGGGAAGTTTTGAAATCGCGGTGAGAACTTTAGACCAATTTGCGTATAATATTAAGGTGGCGACGGAAAGCGTTCAAAACGTGAGTTTGAGTGAGCTTTATTGTTTTTGGTCAAAGAGAAGAGTTTCGGCTTCAAGGTTTAGCGAAATGTGTAAGATGATAAAGCCAACATCGGAATTTAGAGTGTGTTTAGAGAAAGGGATGTTGGTGTTTTCAATGGAGACAAGCGGTGTTATTTGGGAGAGCTTTAAGTTTGGAGAAGAGAGCGATGATAAGAAATTTGATTTGGTGCGTAAGTCTGATCAGCTGTATCGAGTTTCAAAAATCGTTTCTTTTTCGAGCGTGTTGGATGTGTATGTGGGAGAGACGTTAATGATTTCGTCTATAGGAGACCCAGTAAACACGCTTTAGTTGGTCCAACTCATGGGCCAGTATTGGCTACAGTTGGCTAACTGTTGGCATTTCTCGCCAACCATTAACCGACTGTATACCGCGTGTTTTTGAATCGTAAAAGTTCCCCGTAAGTTTGTAAATGTATATTATAAATATATTCACTTAGACCATGCGACTAATTTTTAAAATTATTCAAATAGATTCATTCATTGATTAAAACTATTCAATAGAGTTAGTTTAGTTTGAAGCTTTTTATCATTTTTTTTTTTTTTCAAACGCTTTTTCTACCCTTTAATTAAACTTTTAAACTCAAACTCTCGTACACCTCTTAATATAACCGTTACGCTGGTAAGTAGAAATATTTTACATTTATCCATTAGTGACACATTCAGATATAATTTTTAACATTGGTTGAGTTTTCAATTTATTTTTATGATGAAACCATTGTTGTATTTGTATAAGACATTTTAGCTCTATTTTAACTATTATCAAAAGTTGAAATACAGCTAAAATGTATATGTGCGTGTATAGTAGTATGTTTATGTGTGTATTTCTGTATGTATATGTATGTATGTTTGTATCTATCTATCTATCTATCTATCTATCTATCTATCTATCTATCTATCTATCTATCTATCTATCTATCTATCTATCTATCTATCTATCTATCTATCTATCTATCTATCTATCTATCTATCTATCTATCTATCTATCTATCTATCTATCTATCTATCTATCTATCTATCTATCTATCTATCTATCTATCTATCTATCTATCTATCTATCTATCTATCTATCTATCTATCTATCTATCTATCTATCTATCTATCTATCTATCTATCTATCTATCTATCTATCTATCTATCTATCTATCTATCTATCTATCTATCTATCTATCTATCTATCTATCTATCTATCTATCTATCTATCTATCTATCTATCTATCTATCTATCTATCTATCTATCTATCTATCTATCTATCTATCTATCTATCTATCTATCTATCTATCTATCTATCTATCTATCTATCTATCTATCTATCTATCTATCTATCTATCTATCTATCTATCTATCTATCTATCTATCTATCTATCTATCTATCTATCTATCTATCTATCTATCTATCTATCTATCTATCTATCTATATATATATATATACAGAGTGTCTGCCAGATCAGGGGAATTCAGGGAAAAGTCAGGGAAATCAGATATCTGCAAAAAATCTTGGATAATCAAGAAAATTAGGTTGAATTTTAAAAAAATCAGGGAGAAATCAGGGAAAATGGCTCTTCATCAAACTTACATAACTTAAATAAGTTGTACATAGTACATGTAATATAAAAGTTTATTTGGCAGATAGTTTTATGAACTTCACTTGCATCAAGCGAATCTTGAATCTTCACTTGCAAAAATGTAAACAATTATACAACCCATATTAAATGTATCAATACTTGATACATTTAGTGTGGGTTGTATTATTGTTTACATTTTTGCAGTTGAAGAGCATTTTTCTAAACAAATCTAGGTCAATTTTTGTGAAGTTGAATTTGGGTAACTTTAAATTAAATCAAGGAAAACAGGTAGAAGATCAGGAAAATATCAGGGAAAAGTCAGAGAAATCCACCTAAAAATATTGGAAGACATCCCTATGTATTTTGTATATATTGCATATAATATATGCCATATACAATATTGACATAATATATGCAGTATATAAATAAATGGTATATGCAATTGCATATACAATATGACATATACATTTCATATTAAGCATATATAACATTTATATATATATATATATATATATATATATATATATATATATATATATATGTTCATTTATATATATATATATATATATATATATATATATATATATATATATATATATATATATCAATATGACATATACATTTCATATTAAGCATATATAACATTTATATATATATATATATATATATATATATATATATATATATATATATATATATATATATATATTCATATAATGCATATAATTATAGCATTTTATTAAAAGGGACTTCGACTTCTGAAAACTATGAGAAAACTGTTCAAAATTTTGGGAATCAGGAAAGTAAGGTTTTGGATAAACTATTTGTTTTTTTGTTTTTTTTTTTGTTTTACTACTTGTTATACATTGTATATGTGTTACGCATACATACATTGATTATGATGCTGACATATATTGACAAAAGAAAACTATTTATATTTTTTGTAAAAAAAAATAATTTGTGTTTTAACTAAAGTCATAAATGGATGAAGGCTTTACAAAAATACATATTTCATTTTACAAAAATACACATTTCTACTTTTTTATGCAGATAAAGGTTTTAAATAATGCTCATTTCCATGGCCTTAATAACACAGCACAAAAATGTGCTAGAATACCATTTTTACAGCAATCAATTCACCTACAGGGATAAATAACATGAATGTTTAAAATTTTAACTCCAAATATTTGAGTTCCATAACACCTTTATCCATGTATGTCTTCAATTTAAAAACTAGATTGTGTTTTTGAAACCAGTTTTCCAATAAGATTCAAATGCAATCAAATATTATTTAATTATTTATGTATGTTTATAGAGAAGTTAGCAGCTTTGGAGTTAAGATTAACAGAACTGGAGCAATAAAATAAGTTTTTAGAAGTTCAAAGTTTTTTGGATAATGAAGATATTGTTGTTCCCCCTGGCCTTCCAATGGAAAGTAAGGAAGATTTGGAGAGGCTTAACCTTATGATACAGATGAAATCTGAGATGGCTCTCTATAAAGTTTGAAATTATTTTTTGTATTATAATGTTTCTAGCAGTCTTCAGGTTGCGTTTAAACTAGTAACTATTAAATTATAAGATCAAAGATAAGTTTTTTTATAAGTCTTATAATTGTAATTTATCAAAGGTAATTTAATAATACCTTAGTTATATTATACCGCATTACATTTTCATTTACCTTTGAAAAAATAGTTTAAATAAAAAAAGTTGTAATATGTAGCATTATTTGTTTTTAGGTCGAATATCTGCGTTCTATTGGCGGTAAAGTTGAACGTCCAAAATACATATGATGTGTGTTGGGAGCCATGTTTTCCAAAAATTTTAGCGTTTTATGTAATCTAAATGGATCTTCAAGTAAGATGATAGCTACTGGAATGGGCAAGGTTAAGTTGCGATGTTATCATTTTGTGTTAAAGTGCTTACTATGTAAGTATTACTAGTTATGTAAATTTTTAGTCTATTAAAGTCAACTGTATTTTTATATTTACAAAAATATGTTTACAACACTAAGAAAGAATATAATATGTTAGTACTTATGACAATTGCCAGTGTTGTCATTAGTTGTGAATTTGTAAGATATTATATTCTCCCTTGGTGACTTGAACTTATTATCATATGCACATATTTTTAAAACTGCTAACCAGTTAATGTAATTCTTGATTTGCAAAGTATACGTATAAGAGCTTAAAAATAACTTAAAAATAATTTATATTTAAACAAAAAATAAATTGAGTTTTTAAATTTATTTTCATTTTATTCTTTTAGCAGCAGTAAGAGTTCAGTATCTTAATTCCAAGGATAAAGATATTTACCCGATGGTTTCAAGATGGTTTCAGGGCGCAAATGATCAAGGAGATGGGCGAATAAATAGACAGACGAAAAGCAAGATTAAAAAAAATCAGTTGCAGTTAATCAATGAAAAGAATATTTAGTTATTATTTTCTTTTGAAAATTTATAAAAGCTTATTTTTCTTGATTTTATTTATAAATCTAATTTTTTTTATTATTATTAATAATTATCTAATAAATCGCCACGTTTTTAAATATTAGCGTTTTACAATATTGTTTTTAATTAAAGTTGCCAATATTAGTTTCAAACCTTTAATAATATTAACTACAATAATAGAATATCTTTAGTTCTTTATTTGTAAATATTTTTCTTTAATGGTCTGGAAATAAAAGTGTAATGATAAAAAATTTGTTCTTTTTTTTGTATTCAACTAAGTTATCTATAAATAATACAATATTTTGTGTCGACAGTAGTACTGTTTGGTAAAGTCTGATATACAAACAATCACTATTAGATAGAAAATTAAATATTAAAAAGCAAAGTTATACTTTGTTATTAAGCAATATTCAAAACATGATTTATAACTTTTGCACTTTCAATTTAAGCGCGAAAGTGAATTTAAGAAATCGCGAAAAAAAATCATATAGTTGGGCCGGTAATGGTACCAACTGTTAGCCAACTGTTTTATTACTGTTGGGCCGTTAATGGCAAACAATTGTTTAAAAACAGTTGGCTAAGTGTTGGTAAAAGCGTTACGTTTTTTTCACGGTACCAACTAAATAGCCGACTGTTGGCCCAACTGTAGCTAATAGTTGGTTATTAGGATCGGGCCAACTACTTACCAACTGTTCGATGTTTACTGGGGAGATAGGGATGATAAAAGTGTATTTTCTATGATTTTTTATTCTTGTTGGATAAAAAATTTTGGTTCCTTTGGATCAATGGTGACAATATCGCATTAGAGAATGGATCCTAAAATGGGTATGCTATTGAAGGGTGAATTGGGACCGAGCAATAAGCCAAGACCGGAGAATTGTTCTTCTTCTCCAGAGCCGATACGATCGTATGCTTTTTTGTTCTTGATGTAAAGCCCATCACCTTGTGTGTTTCCATCCCAATGGTTGAGGTATATACCGGATCCAAGTTTGGAAATTTTTAGTCCTTTTCCGTCTTTTCTTAAGTAAACGACTCCGCGTCCAGCAATTTTGTCTACTAAGGCAGAACCGGCAGAGGCTCCAACTCCTCCTAATAATCCACTGGCAAGACCAGGGACGACTTTTGTGGCGATGGTGCTTCCGATCATTCCTAGTAAAGGTAAAAGGGCACCGATGAATCCTCCTTCTACTTTTGCGTTGTGCATGAGTTGTTTTTTGCTGAGTTTGAGGGTTGCACCTTTTCCAGCTTCATATGCTTTTGCAATTTTGTTGAGTTGGGTTTGAGTGAGAGCGAGAACATGTTCACCGTTCAAGTCTTGATGAGTGAGTTTTATACTGACTTCGGTTTTGTTTTGAATGGCTTTTTTAATTTTGTCAGCTTGTCCTTTTGAAATGTTGAGACTGATCTTTTGATACATTTTTAATAGAAAAGGAAATTTTTTTTTAGATCCTTTGGATCCGTGGATTTCACAAGTGAAATTTACCGACTGAAAGCGCTTCCGGAAAAAAGATCGTGTAGAGTGGATGAGATTTTTTCTCTGATGTGGTATCTGACAATGATGTCTTCTCCTCTAAAATCGATCAAGTGATCATCTTGATCAACGATTTGTGTTTCCATTCTTGAAATTTTGCTGACAACGATGGGAAGGTAGATGAGGTGAAAAGGTTTTTCAACAATTTTGGTTCTGGGTTCGACTTGTGGATAAAAGGAGTAAATGTCGTTTGTTGATTTTCCGTCTAAATAAGACGAGCCGATAATGTCGTTAGTGACTCGAATGACTGCAGTTTCTTCAATTAAAACGATGTTTTCAGACTCGTAAGTGCTTATGACGCTAGTGACTTTATTGGGATCAACAGGGTCTTCTTTTTTTTCAACGTAAGTGTATTCGTTTTTGTCGAATCCAAGGAGAGAACCTATGCTGTTATTGACGTTAAAATCAACCCAGTATCTTGTCGTTGCTGTAGGCTTTCCAAAAGTCAATACGGCTTTGAGCGAAGACTCGTTTGCTGTAATGACGACACCGTCAACTCTGTACCAGCTTCCTGTTTGTTTTTGCATTTCACTTTGAAGGTAATCGTTGAGTTGGTTAATTTCGTAGGATCCTTCTTGAATGTAGATGGTGTAACTGTTTGATCCAGAGTTTGGGCTGTATCTAAAAACGTTATTTTTAGAGGTAACGTTGGGATAGCTTCGATAGGTTTCGAGTCCAACGAGCGCCATTTCATACTGTTTGTTTAAATCCAGCTCGATGGGTTTTTCAAAGTATGTTTTGATGGAGCTGTTTGATACGGTAGGGAGATCTTTTTTAGATTTGGTAAGCAAATAGAATCCAGACATGTTTTTTATACGTTTGGAAAATAAAAATCGTCCAACCCGCTTCTGTATTTTCCATGGTCTTTTTTGGAGGATAAATCAATGACAGCAAATCCGTGGGACTGAGACCAGCAGTACTTGCAAAACTTTTTAAATTCTTCTTTTTTCATGTCGCTGGAAACGTGATCTTGATAAATGTGGTTGATATTTTTATCGTCTTGTTCAAAGAGACAAATAAAGTTGGCATTTTCTCGGATGGTTTGCCTGGGGAGCAGGAAATAATTTTGAGCGAGGTAAAAGCAGTCCACGTTAGAGTTTCTTCCTCGGATGTAATATTTTTCGCATTTGTTTTGTTTGGTGAGTTGCAAGTCATCAAAGATCATCAAGTTGTTTTTGGACGAGTCTAAGGCAGCGGGTTCAGGCACGTCTTCTTCATTTTCGAAAAATTGGCATTCCATGTCTGTTTCTCCGTTCCATTCTTTGGATATTTCTTCAATGACGTCTTCAGGACTGGATTTTAGCTGTTCAATTTTGCTTTGAATGTTGAATAATTGGAGAATGAGTTCTTTTGGCAGTTTCTTTTCAAAGGCTTTTTTGAGTATTTTGTATTCGGGCTGGAAAAGGGATTTGCCAAAGACTTGCAAGTGATTATAATCGAGCCATCCTGGTCTAAGAAGTAAATTGAGAAGCAAGGTTGTTTTTCCGCAACCGGATTTCCCGACGATGATTCCTCGAATGCTTCTCGGTAAAAGCTTGTTGTTGTATCTTTTGGTTTTTCCGATATTCCATGACAAATCAATGACTTCCATTTTTTTATATTAAAAAAATTTTTTTTGTATTTAAAATGTACTGCGTTAAATGCAAAAGGAAAACAGAAACCATTCATGTGGAGAATATAAAGACAAGAAATAATCGCAATATGTTGAAAGGAACCTGCGACTCTTGCGGAACGATCAAATGCAAATTTGTTTCTTCGCATGCGCTCAAGGGATCATCTTCGACAACAAAAGGAGGTGATTTGGTGGAATCGTTGAATAAATTTACAAAAAATATAAAGTTTCCGGGGCAAAATTTTCCAGGAGAAATGCACATTCCAGGGATGAACTTTGCAGGACCGGGAACCAATTTGGACAAAAGGCTCACATCCACAGACATGTACCAAGAGTGGAGCAAACCGGTAGACAGAGTGGACAATGCAGCGCATCACCATGATTTGGCTTACAAATATTTAAACGATGTTAAAAGCAGGAATGTGGCGGATCAAATAATGCTTGAAGAAATGAATTCGATCCCTAACCCTACTCAAAGGGAAATTAACGAAAGAAAGCTCATTGCACCCATCATCAAAGCCAAAGCTAAATTTGGATTGGATGTTGGATCTAAAAAAAAAAAAAAAATGCCCCTGAAATGGACGGATCAGCTTGCAGAAGAGCTTCCTAAACCGGTCATTCGCCATTTTAAAAGAAGAATGGTGATTGTGAACGACATTGATGAAATATGGGCAGCAGATTTGGTGGACATGCAATCGTTTTCAAAATTCAACAAGGGTGTCAAATATTTGCTCATGGTGATTGACGTGTTTTCAAAGTATGGATGGATCGTTCCGTTAAAAAGCAAAACGAGTCTTGAAGTGTCTGAAGCGTTTAAAAAGATTTTCGGTGAAAGAAAATGCGTCAAATTGTGGGTAGACAAAGGAAAAGAATTTTACAACAAGCACGTGAAAGCGTTGGGTGTTCAATTGTACTCTACTGAAAACGAGGAAAAAAGCTGTGTCGTTGAGCGATGGAACAGAACGATGAAGGAGAGAATGTTTAAATATTTTTCAGCCAACAACACCAATAAATACATTGACGTATTAGATGAGATGGTGAAAAATTACAACAACACAAAGCATTCTTCCATCAAAATGACTCCAGTGGAAGCCAGCGATGAAAAGAATAAAAATAAGGTGTGGATGAACCTGAACGGTAAACAGAGAGAAAGAACAAAACCGAAATTTTCAATGGGTGATCAAGTGCGGATTACCAAAAAGAAGTATCATTTTGAAAAGGGGTATACGCCGAGATCGACTGAAGAGGTTTTTACAGTGTCAAAAGTTCAGTATACGAATCCTCCTACGTATAAAATCGCTGATGCTAACGGTGAAGAAATTCAAGGCACTTTTTACGAGCAGGAGATGCAAAAGACGCATCAGAGCATATTCAGAATAGAAAAAATCGTTCGAAAGACTAATAAAAAATCATTGGTCAAATGGTTGGGGTTTCCAGACTCGTTTAATTCGTGGGTGGACAATAAAGAATTGATCAGTTTGCTTTCGAGCGACATTGGTCATTTCCTTACCAAAAAAAAATTTTAAGGTCCATTAAAAAATGAGCAAGATGATGGTTTTGTTTGAGTCCTTTATAAATGAGTACCTTAAGACGGAGGATTACGAGGAGTCGTATTATTATTCGCCTTATGAAGAAAAGTACCATTACAAGATTTACAGCTTTGAGAATGATTTGGATTTCACCATTGTTCGTCGAATGGATGAATATGAGTTGAAAATAAAATGCGGAGAGGTCCGTTTTGAAAAAAGTGGCATGCCATTAAAAGATGTGTTTGAGTATGTTCGAAGAAAAATAAATAAAATCAAGGAGCAAAGTAAAGTAAAAGCGTTGAATCCAAAAATGATCTAAAAATTCAAAGAATTTCCACGGATCATGAAATGATCTAAAAAAATTTCTTTCCCATTAAAAAAGATGAACTTCGTGACGATTGAGAATTTTGATGAGAGCAAATTATTGGTTGGGGAGATTTATGCAGCTACAAGGCCTATTCAGTACCAAAAGATTCCTTTGTATTACGAGTATGCCAATAGAAAAGGTCCTTTTATTTTAAGAACCCCTGTTTTGTATTCTTTGGGTGTGTTTGAGAGTTTAGATCCAAAGACAAAAGAGCTGACGGGATATTCCATGTCTTTTGTTGCTCATGACGATAAAAAGGGATCAGAAGAAGAAAAGTTCATGGAGGTGATTGAAAAAATAACAAAGCTTCTTCGTGAGCAAGTCGTTCTTAAGACAGCCTTGTTGAAAAAAGGAGGAAGAACAAAAAAGATCATGGCAGAGGAATTGTCCATTTTTAAGAAAAATCCAGAAAGCTCATCTTCCATTTTTTTCGGAAAGCTGTATAGAAGAGAAAAGAATATCACTTCTTTGTTTACTAAAAAGGAGTGTAAAAAGCTTGTCGTTGCAAATCCAATAGAGCATATTCGTCAAAGATGTTTTGCCATTGCGTCTTTAAAAATTGAAGGTGTTTTTATTGGATCGCAGGTAGAGTCCATTCAAGTCAAGCTTCCAAAGGTGGTCATCATTAAAAATGCTCCTGTTTCAGTTCAAAGCATTATGAGCAATTTGGATTTAGGTGAAATGGAATCTGATGAAGAGATGTAAAAAAATGATATAAGATGGATGAAAACGGTCGTTTTGAAGTGGTCAAATTATTGCTATTGCAGCACGGAGCCGAGGTTACAAGTGATTTTAAGATTCTTTGGATCCATGGTAGTCTACGACTTCTTAGTTCCTTTGGATCACTGGAAATCACAAGTGATTTTTAAATTTTGCACGAATTTAAAAATGATCAACGTCGAAGGAATTGTTTTACCCAATAAGGCTTTAACCAACTTTCAATTGGAAAAAGCTGCTAAACAGTTAAAAATAAAAAACTTTAGAGGTGTTTTTGAAAGAGACACATTGCCGAAAAAACCAAGAAGAAAAGAATGTGGTATTGTTAACACAGGTGATTCAGGAACTGGAGGGTTTCATTGGGTGTGCTGGTACAAAGAAGGCGATAAGAAATTCAGCTTTGACTCTTACGCTCAACCTCCTCTTGTCGAACTGATCCAATATCTGAAGAGTCCTGTTTATTACAACAGCGAGCAAGTTCAGTTTGGTAATGCTTCTTATTGTGATCACTTGTGTCTTTACGTCTTGAAAAAATGGGATGAAGGCCTTGACTTTCAAAGCATTATCAACACCTTGTGGTAAAAAATTCGAAGAATTTCCAAGGATCTGAGGGATCTAGAAAAAAATAAAATCTGAGACATATAAAAAAATGATTGACAAATTTGGTAGATCAGAATTGGGTCGTTATTTATACAACCCTTATTCAACCTCTCTTTCAAGCGATCTGTATGTCAGGACAGATGGAAACAGCACCATCACTGCATATTTGGATTTTAACTCTCACAAAATCATCAACCTGGCAGAACCGACCACTTTGCACAATGCCGCCACTAAAAATTACGTGGACACGCATGCGTCAGGTGGTGGCACGGTGATTGGAGTTGCAGACTTGGATTTAAATTTCCACAAGGCGATCAATTTGATTGAACCGACAGCTCTTCATGACGCTGCGACAAAAAATTACGCCGACGTCAGCTCGAGCATGAATGTGAAAGTGGACGGATCGAGCACCATCACTGGAGCTTTGGATTTAAACAACCACAAATTACTCAATGTTCTTGATCCAACCATTTCTCACGACGCGGCAACAAAAGGGTACGTTGACACCAAAGTGGCCTATTCCAATATTTTATACACAGACGTCAACATGACGCAACACAAACTGACCAATATGGCGGAACCCGTTTCTGCTTCGGATTCAGCCACCAAAAATTACGTCGACACGCATGTGTCAGGCGAAACAACAGTTGGAACCGCGGACTTGGATTTGAATTCTCACAAATTGATCAATGTGCTCGACCCGTCAAGCGCACAAGACGGAGCGACAAAAAACTACGTCGACTTGTTGTTGCAAAAATCGAGTTTGACCAGTGTCGTTCCAAGCTCGAGCTTCACCAGTTTGGGTTTTAAGTCACAGACGGTGGCGGCATTAACCACTTCTCCTGTGTTTTCGTTTTCAGGAAAATCTGGAGTGCTGAGAAGGTTGTGGCTGGCTTTATACAGCACCTCTGGCACAAATATTCCCGGTCAAGTTTTTATTCGAATCTTTACAGACGGTGAAATCAATGTGGGAAACTACGTTGAGGTGACAGACGGAATCGGTGTGGATCAAACAGGACTTGCTACAGATTTGCTATTTTCACCATTGGGAGGAGCTTTTTACGCCAATTCTTTGCAAGGATGCAACATGTTTAACACCACTTCCTTGGGAGGATATTTCACGTTGGACATGCCTTTCAGAAACGATGTCTCAACTGGTGAATAAAAATGCCACAGCCATCACGTATTGGATTCAACCGTTCATTTCCACTCTTGCTTCCATTCCTGCCACCATCCCTCTTTTCAAACTTTACTGCAGGACGTTCCGATATTTGAACACCACCTACGGAAGCGAATACGTTTTGATGAACACCAACGGAAAAGGAAATGTTGTGTCATTGAAATACATCAAAGTGCACATCATCGGCGCTTCTGGAAACTGGTGGGAATCCAGAGTCAGAATGTATGATGGAAATTTGCCTCCTGGCAACGGCACCGTTCTCACTCCTTGGACTCCATACAACACCAACAACTACACCTACTTTCCCGGATATGACGGTGAAAGCATATGCTTCTTTGCCTCCTCCGGATTAGAAGATTTTTATTTGTCGTCGTGGAATGGCTCAAACTTAACCTCGTTTAACAACAAATCCACAGGCCTTCTTTACCAATCCACCGCATCCATCGGCTCCACCACCACCATTTCGTTTTACAGAAATTTCGGAGAAGCTGATTCCATGCCCAGCGTTTCATCCGGAAAAAAACTCGTCGTCACTCTCAACTCGGGTGATGCGCAAGTCGGTCAATCCGGAAGCTTTTACCTTTTGCTCGGACAGGTGTTTTATTACGCATAAGAAGTCGTAGACTACCAGTGATCCAAAGGATCTAAGAAGTCGTAGACTACCATTGATTTAAAGAATCTAAAAAGGTATATCTGAACCATGAAAAATATTATGCAAAATGAAATAAATAAATTTCAGCACAAATAAAAATGTCAGAGAATCTTAAAATGTGCGATAGACTTTTGTTCATTGCGGAAACTAAAGAAAGGGTTCGATGGTTGCTTGAAAAAGAAGACGAGGATGCAAAAGAGAGAAGAGAAAGATTAAGAAAAAAGTTTCCTTTACTGCAAAAAAGATGAGAAGAATCATTTGTGTTGACGAGAATAAGTTGAAAGGCACCGTTTATTTTAACGATCATTTGGATCATCCTCCTAGACGGCTTTGTCGACGTTCCAGATGTGAAATATTTGCTGAAAGAGACATCAAGTTGAACCGTTTATCCAAGCAGACGATTGTTTTTATGTTTGGGATTAAAGTGGATAGAGGTGTTGCTTTGGTGAATTTGAGACATGAGCACAATTTAAAGCTGAATTATTTCAGTCACTTTTTAATTTTTTCAGAGTCTGTGGATAACGTCTTCATGGAAATTTATAACAGAAGCGACAAGGACGTCGTGATTAAAAAGGGAGAGAGCCTTTGTATTGTGAATTTCTTTTAGTTTCTTTGAAACCATGGAAAATCTACGATTTTTTAGATTCACTTACGAATCCATGGAAATCATAAATGATTTTTAGTTTCTTTGAAACCATGGAAGTAAGAAAATTTTTATTTCTCCTTAATAAAAAATGGATTTAAACAGTTACAAAGAAATATACCCAGTTCTTCCAACGGCTCCAGTCGATGATTCAGGACACGTTTACCGTCTTCAAAAAATAAGTGACATCCAAAAAGAGATAGACAACGAGAGGAAGAAGCGAGTTCATCTGAGCAAAAAGTACCATCGCGTTTTCAGGATCATTTCGAATGTGGACAATGCGATGCAGGGATTGTGCATAACATTGGGTGCGACTGGAATAGGACTTTTGTCCACGATTATTGCCAGTCCAGTAGCGATTGCGTGTGAAGGTGTGGCTATTGGATTGGGTTTTATATCGATTGTTGGAGGTCAAGTGAACAAAAGGATGGCATTGAAAGCGGAAAAGCATGAGAAGATCAAAGTGTTGGCCGAGTCAAAGTTGAACACGATCAGCGAGCACATTTCGAAAGCGTTGATGGATAATAAAATAAGCAATTCAGAGTTTCAGTTGATTCTTGGTGAGCTTCAAAAGTTTAAAGAAATGATGGAGGAGATACGAACTTAAGCCAAAAACGGAATGGATGACTTGGCAAAAGAGACACTGATCCAAAAAGGACGAGAAGATGCTATTCAAGCGTTTAACAATTTTTACAAGAAGGGCGAATCTAAAAAATAATTTCTATAGTATTTTAAAAACCATGTCTTTTTTTAAAATACAAGACCCGAACAAAAGAGATGAAATTGTGAAAGAAGTGAATGAGAGAAGAAAGAGGATTTATCAGAACAGCATCAACGACAACATTTCAGATGCAAATTTTCAGATGGATGTGAGCAAGTTGTTTAAACCGCTCATTGCTCAAAGCAACGAAAAGACGCTCAAAATGATAAAATCCGAGGTTAAAAACGAGGTTAAAAACGAGCAGGAGAGCATTAAGAAAGAAGTGCCTTTAGAGTCGTTTGTTTTTCCTGAGGACGATCAGTTCATAAAAAGTTTGTTTGATCTTGACACAAGAGCAAAATTTAAAAGAAGCTTTAATAACAAGTTTGAATTGAGCAAAAGCGATGGACAATATACGATTGGAAAAATGGGAGTGATGTTTGAAGGCAACGATATGATTGTTGGAGGTGAAAAGTATGAAGGCACAAAAGGTCTCTGGGTGCTGATGACCAATCCAAACGTTTCAAAGGACGTGACAGCAGAAGATGTGGCTAATTATTCAAAAATTTTAGTGGAGAGTGAAGCCGTAAAGCCGGATGCGAGACACAACAAGCCAAGAGCTTCCGAGATTGAAAAATACAATCAATTCATCATCACTATTGAAAATGAGCTGAAATCTCACAAGACTGAAAGTAAAGAAGATCCTGTTTCAGCTCCTACTAGTTATGACCTTCAAATGCTTGATCAAAAGCTTGCTGAAGATGAAAAGAGGAGAAGGAAGAAAGAGTTAAAAAAGGAGTACCGTAAAGGTATAGCACGGATTGAAAAAGAGAAAGATACGATGAGCATTGAAAAATATAATGAGTATATGGATCGCATGAAAAAAGCTTATGATAGGAAGAAAAAAGGTTTAGGAGTGATCATTCTTCCTAGCGATCCGAATGCGTTGGTGGAAAAGCTTGAATTGAGCGTGGATGCTTGTCGTGCCGGGAATACGGGATCGAGAAATGAAGCTGTGAGCATTTGCGATGAGTTGTTGAGACAAAAGGTGATTAGCAAAAAGCAGTACAAATCAATGATGAAGGTCATCGAGGTGTAAAAATTCGAAGAATTTCCACGGATCTGAAAGATCTAAGGTGTCGTAGGCTACCACGGATCAGAATAATTTTTTTTGTGAAGTAAAAAATGATCATTCACAGAAACAAGTATGTTAAGAAACACGTTGTTGGAGGAAGCGGAATCATGGATACGTTTAGAAACTTTTTAAAAAGGGCGGCAGCGTCTAGCGCATCAAGAGCCGCTTCAACTTTGGCTCAGAAAATGGCAAAAAGCGAGTTGGGAAGAGAAGCGATCACCGCAGCCAAATCTGCTGGTAAAGAATTGGCTTCTTCGGCGATTGTGACTGCGAAGGATGTAGCTATTGATCAAGGCAAAAAGGCTTTAGAAAAGGTGTATCCCAAGACTGGAACTCCTAAAAATTCTTCGAATTTCCATGGATCTGAAGGATCTAAAAATTCTCAAAAAGTTGCTACTCCGCTTACTCAAAAAAGCAAAGACATTATTTCAGGAATGGTTGCAACAGCTCCAAAGGTGAACAAAGATTATTACTCTCTTGGAGGGTCTCTTCATCCGAAAAAGTTGTCCGAGAAAAACGCCATCCGAATCCAAGACCTGGTAAAACTTTCACAAGTGAAATTCCAGGATCCAAAGGATCTGAAACTGGGAAGAGGGCTTAAAATCGCATGATGTCTTTTCAGATGAAAAAATTTTTTTTCTTTGGTATAGAAAAATGGCAGATATTTTAAACATTACAGAAGAAGTCATCGTTGATGAAACCATTGAGAGAAATGAATTTCACGAATATGAGCCGGTCAGCATCAATTTAAACACTCCCGGTGAGATAAGAATCAACATTGAGCAGCAGGATTTGTTCACGCATCCTTATGAGGCTTACCTTTTGATCGAAGGAAGATTGACCAAAGCAGACGGAACATCCTATGCAGATGCGGATGCAGTTTCTCTTGCCAACAACGGCATCATGCACCTGTTCAGTCAGATTTCTTATCAGTTGTCGAATCAAGAGATAGAAACCGTATACAGTCCAGGTCAAGCTACCACCATCCTGGGTTTTGTGAAATATCCTGTAGAGTTTCAAGCGTCGGAAGGAATGAATCAGCTTTGGCAAAGAGATACCACTGCCCTTGCCGATCTTGTAAACAACACCGGTTTTAACGCAAGACAAGACTACATCGTTAAGAAGTCAGCTGATAAAAGCACCTTTTCATTTTGCATTCCTTTGAATCACATCTTTGGCTTTTGCGATGATTACGAAAAAGTTCTTTACGGGTTCAAGCACACCATAACCCTTGTAAGAAAAAGCGACACGGATGGCATTTTTAAGAGCGCAGAAACAGCCGCCGGAAAAGTCACCTTGAGCAAACTGTCTTTGTTCATCCCTCATGTCAACCCATCTGTAATGGCGAGCAACAACCTTTACAAGCTTATCGAGTTTAAAGTGGAGGCTCCATTAGTGTTTAGGTCTCGACAGTGCGATACCATTGCTGTTCCAGAGTCCAATACGTTCAGTTGGAGGCTGAGCGCAAGATCGGCTAGCGAACGACCAAGATACATCATTGTTGGATTCTAGACCAATAAAGACGGCAGTCAAGATTTAAATCCATCCGTTTTCGACCACTGCAATTTGAAAAACATGTATGTCACCTTAAACAGCGAAAGGTATTCTGCCGTCGATTACGACATTGACTTTAACAACAACAAATTTTCAAGGATCTACAGGGACTCGTGCAAAATTTTCCACAAGATTTTTGGAGCACCCGAAATACTCGCTCAACCCAATTTGACAGCTCAAAATTACAGGTACATTTGTCCTCTTTTCTGTTTTGACGTGAGCAAGCAGGCTGAGAGGTTGAAGTCAACCGTGTTAGATGTGCAAATTAAGGCTATCTTTAACGCAAATGTTCCTGCAGACACTCAGGCCTTTGCAATCGTCATTTCTGACAAGCTGTTGGCTCTCAAATCTGACGGCAGAAAGATGAGCGTCATTTATTAAAAAAAAAATGGACACTTAATAAAAGAATGAAATATGCGAAAAAGGATTTGAAAAATTTACTTATCGAGAATGGCGTTTCCAAAACGTCGAAAAGCAAAATGGGTTTGGCGATGATTGCGCTAGAGAACCATTTGATCGATAAAAATGCAATGATGGAGGACGTCAAACCGATAGACTCCAAATACGAAAGACTGCGATCGATCCGAAACCATCCCGTGACTGTAAAAATGACTCATGCAGAAACAGGGGAGGTGACCGAATACGGCTCTCTTTACAAAGCGATGAAAGAGACGGGACACGGCAACAATTATTTTGAGAAGCGAAACGGAAAAATAGATGAAAAAGGAATTAAGATTGAGATCATTAAATAAAATGACGTTTCACCCGTTTTTTCTGGAGTGCAGCCGAAGAGAGCCTGATGAGAAAAAGAAAAAGCAGCTCGAGGCTCTTGCGTTTAAGGATGTCCCGTTCAAAATTCCTGAAACATACAGCGATGAAAAAAGAGACGAGCTTTACGCGATGTTGTGGGAAGAAAAAAAAGAGGACGACTTTTCTCGGATGGAAAAAGAAATCAAAGAGCGCAACAAGGAATGGATCCATTTGAACAAGCAAGAAAAGATGAGAGCGATCGACAGATGCGTTCTTGAAATGGACTGCGATTGGGAAGAAAAGAAAAAAATATCAGCAAAACTGAAAATGGAAACGATGCTTCAAAAATTCGAATGCTTTCCTTTTGCTGAAAAAAAAAATTTAATTCGAGTAAGATCATTGACAGCGATTAAAAAAGATGGGTAATAATCAAAGCAAAATTTTTAAAGATGATTTTTTTGGAAGGTATGAATTTTACAAGCCAGGTGATGAAAAAGTAAAAATTTATAGACGTGGTTTTCACTACCCCTGTTCCATCATGACTGTATCTGTAGATAAAGATGGTAAGTTGTTAGAAGACTTTACAGGCCCTTTAGGTAAAAATCGATATTAGATTCTCTGACTTCGTTAATCACTGGAAAATTCTCTGAATTTTTTAAATTCTTTTTTAAGAATTGAAAAATGAGCAGTGACGATGATTCTTATGATGGAGTTGGAAGATATGAGAAGACGGTTTGAAAGAGATTTTTCTGACAATGATAATATTTCTTATGATGACAGCGATGAAGAAATGGGGAGATGGTTGGAAAGAGAGTTGGAAGAGTCTGATATCATCGCTGAGGAGTGTGAAGCATTTGCCTCGTCTGGTTGGAGAATAAGAAGATTTTGCGCTCCTGCTGCTTAAAGTTTGCTGAAAAAAAATTGAATTCGAGTAAGATCATTGACAGCGATTAAAAAAGATGGAGAGTATAAATGGAAGATACGTGACAGGTCCCTCTGGTGAGCAACTTTGGGAAAGTCGATATGGGTTTTGGTTGCCCTTTATGATTGACTCTTTCGGAAAAAGGGTTTTGATCCGAACTGACGAGTCTGGACATCAATATGTCGTTCATGTTGATGAATTAGGACATCAGTATGTGGAAATGCTAAATGGTTATGTCAGCGCCATCACTGTTTTTGAAGAGCCGGGAGATGATGTTGAATTTGATGAACATGGTAGAAAGTATATTGGATTCAACGATGAAGTTATTGAGTATATGATGGATGAATATGGTCATCGCCATCATGTAAATATGAGTGATGATTTTAAAAGGCTTGTCATTGAATATGAGAGTGGTATTCCATATGCCGTTGTCATGAACGCATCAGGGGATCAGGTTATTATTAATGTGCGCAGTTTATATGGGCGTTTTGAGTGCGGGGATAATGAGATTATTGTCACTGAATACAGAGATGGAAATCATTATGTTGTCAGTGTCACAGAAGCACCTGATGATGATGAAGACGATGAAGAAGAAATGGAGTTGGAAGAGTCTGATATCATCGCTGAGGAGTGGGAAAAATTCTCTTCGTCTTCTTGGAGACTGGGAAGGTTTTGCGCTCCTGCTGCCTAAAGTTTGCTGAAAAAAAAAAATGAAATGGTTTAAAAAAAATCACGGCATTTAAAAAAGATGGATAAAAAAGTCACAATGAGCTTCTTAAAAAGAAAGGCAGAAGAAAGGGCGATAAAAGGTTACACCCAAATGACAAGGGAGCAGCTCGTTGAAGCCATAAAAACGACAAGACCTGTTATTGGTTCACATGCTCTTTCGAGTGATGAAATGAAAAGAATGCGAGAAGAGAGAACAAGAATGCGAGAAGAAAGAAAAAGAATGCGAGAAGAAGAAAGGAAAAGATTTTTTGATGAGGCGCTGAAAAGTGCAAAAAGGGAGATTGAAAAGAGAATAAGACGTGATGAAGAGATAAGAGAAAGACGTGATGAATCGATGAGAAGACGATTGGATGAAGAGATGAAAAGGCTGTATGAAGATAACCTTGGAAAAAATTTTTAGATCCTTTTTTAAGATCCTTTTTTAATTCTTTTCGAAGAATTGAAAAAAATTGAATTCGAGTTAAATAAATGATGACGCATAAAAAAGATGGAGGTTATTGACGAAACAATTGTATTTGATGAATTGGGCGACAAGCTTATCATGGAATATGTAGAAGAACCGACTGTTGTTAAAAAAGATACTCCAAAGAGTAAATATTTGTTTGATTATAAAACTCAAAGTTGTTATACAGCTGAGTAAATAGATTGCGAACATTCTTTTTGTTGGGGTTCGTGTCAAAGATTTTAAGATCATTTTTTAAGATCCTTTTTTTAGATCCTTTGGATCACTGGAAATTCTTCGAATTTTTAATTCTTTTTGAAGAATTGAAAAAATTTGAATTAAGATAAATAAAATCTTTCAGTAATAAAAATGCATTATACAAAAAAGGCTTTGAAAGAGTTGCTGAGGGAAAATGGTGTTAATAAAACATCAAACAATTTGTTGGCTTTGACAATGATCGCACTGGATAACCATTTGATTGATAAAGACGAATTAATGGCAAAGGTGAAAGAAAAAAGGCCTGTTGAAAAACAAAAAGGCTATCATCAACATGGAAAACGACGACAATAAATGCTTCAAGTGGTGCGTCACAAGAGCTCTGAACCTTAAAAATAGAGACAACGAACGAATTGATGATGACTTGATGCTAAAATCAGAAGAGCTCGATTGGGATGGAATCAAATTTCCTGTTGATTACCATAAAATCGACAAGTTTGAAGTGAATAATCCTGAAATTAGCGTGAACGTCTATGAGTATGAAGAAAAAGCACCTCAACCTTTGCGAGTATCTGATTTTGTGGATCGAAAGCACTGTGTTGATTTGTTGTATATTTCAAACGAAGAAAACAGCCATTATTGCCTTATTAAAAATTTCAGCCGGTTTGCCGGTTCTTCAGCATCTGCTCGTCAACATAAAAGATATTTTTGCAGAAGGTGCATGCAAGGTTTTGACCAAGAAGAAAAGCTCCAAATTCATCGAGAAGACTGCTATGATAATGCTCCAATGAGAATCGATCTTCCTAAAAAAGGGGCAACTGTTGAATTTAAAAACTATCAAAAGGGTATGAGACATCCGTTTGTGGTCTATGCAGACTTTGAAAGTTTTATCAAGACCATCAACACTTGCACCCCTGACTCAAAACAGTCGCACACCAAACAGTATCAAAAGCACGTTCCAAGCTCCATCGTCTATTATATCAAATGCTACAACGAAACCATTTGCAAGGTTGAAACGTACACAGCTGAAAGCGATGACGATGACATGGCTCAAAAATTCATCACCAGGCTTGAAGAAGACCTTACAAAGATTTGGAACGACAGCAATTTACTACAAAAACACTGGGAAAAAAATAAAATAGTGACTGATGAGGATGAAAAGAAATTTAAAGATGCAACCCAATGTCACATTTGCAATAAAGATCTTAACAATGACAAAGTTTTAGACCACTGCCATTTGACTGGAAAATACCGTGGTGCTGCTCATAACAAATGCAACTTGGATTATAAAATTCCAAAATTTATTCCCGTTGCCTTTCATAACTTGTCTGGCTACGACTGTCATTTAATCATCAAGAAATTAGGTGGAAAGCTCAATTGTATACCCAACAATGAAGAAAATTACATCAGCTTCTCGAAAAAAATCAAAGTGAGAGACTTTATCAATAAGAAAGGTAAACTTCAAGGAGTTTGGAAAGAAATAAGGTTTATTGACACCACCAGATTCATGCCTGACAAATTAGAAAAACTGGCTAAAAATCTAACCGACGATCAATGCAAAAACGTTAAAAAATATTTTCCTGAAGAGAAACAGTTCAACTTGATAAGAAAAAAAGGCATTTACCCTTACGAATGGGTAGACTCCATTAAAAAGTTTTCAGAAACATCATTGCCTCCTATTAATGCATTCCATTCAAAACTGGACGATGAACCAGCAAAAGAGGAAGACTACGCGCATGCACAAAACGTTTATAAAGAATTTGGATGCAAAACGTTTAAAGACTACCACGAGCTATACAACAAGTCTGACGTGCTGGTTCTTGCAGATGCCTTTGAAAATTTTAGAGACGTATGCATAAAATGTTACAGTCTTGATCCCGTCTGGTATTACACCTCTCCTGGTTTGGCTTGGGACGCCATGTTAAAGAAAACTAAAATTAAATTGGAATTGATAACCGATATTGACATGCTCAACATGATCCGAAAAGGAATACGCGGTGGGATTAGCATGATCTCCAACCGAATTGGAAATGCTAACAACAAATACATGGACAACTATGATCCTTCAAAACCATCGAAATTCCTTAAGTATTTAGACGCCAACAATTTATACGGATGGGCCATGAGCAAACCTCTTCCCGTTGGTGGATTCAAATGGATGAATGATGAAGAGCTTGAAAATTGGCGTAGCATGACATGCATTCTTGAAGTCGATTTAGATTACCCCGATCACCTTCACGATTTACACAACGACTACCCTTTGGCTCCTGAAAGATTAACCATTGGGAAAGTTGACAAACTCGTTCCCAATTTAAACAACAAAGAAAAATACGTCGTCCATCATGAAAACCTAAAACTCTATGAACGACTTGGCTTGGTCATCACCAAAATTCATCGAGGAATCACCTTTAGAGAAGAACCTTTCATGAAAGAATACATTGACCTCAACACCAAGGAAAGAACCAAAGCTACCAACGAATCTGATAAGGAATTTTTCAAACTCATGAACAACTCCGTCTTTGGAAAAACCATGGAAAATATTCTAAAGCGCGTTGATGTCAGGCTCATCACCACTAAAAAGAAGCCTTAAAATTGTCCAAAGTCCCTCGTTATAAACGAAACACCATTTTTGATGAAAACTTAATCGCGATTCACATGGAAAAAACAAAATGCTTTTATGATAAACCTGTTTACTTGGGAATGAGCATCCTAGATTTGAGCAAAACGTTGATGTATGATTTCCATTACGAATACATCAAACCTAAATACGGTGATAAAGCCAAGCTACTCATGACTGACACTGACTCACTTTTTTACGAAATTCAAACGGATGATTTTTTCAAAGACATTTCTAACGATCTAAAAAAGATGTTTGACACGAGCAACTTTTCTAATAACCACCCTGCCATTGAAAACGTTTGGTTTGAAATAGGCTTAAATAATAAGACCATCGGTATGTTCAAAGACGAAGCTGGAGGAAAAATTATCATACAATTTGTTGGACTTAGACCTAAACTCTACTCCTACAAAAAACTTTAAAAAGACGAAAAAAAATGCAAAGGTGTTAAAAAGAAAGTCGTTGAAAATCGCATCACTCACCAAAATTTCTACGACTGCTTAATGAACGGAAAAGAACAGCTTGCAACCATGAACGTTTTTAGATCCCATCTTCACGATATATACACAGAAGAAATTAACAAAGTCGCACTCAGCGCAAAAGATGACAAGAGGATCCTATTGAATGATGACACACACAACACCTTGGCCATTGGACACTACAGATTACGGTAAGAAAGATTTTTTTTGAATAAAAAGGCTCGCTAAAAAACAACAAATATACAAATAACATCATTATTTTTATATCTTCTTTACACCCGCCATCTTGGATTAAATTAACAACATCACGGTACCCATCACTCCCATACTTAAGGGGTATCAATGCGCCAGAACCGGCATTCTATAGTAGTTATATATATATATATATATATATATATATATATATATATACATATATATATATATATATATATATATAGATATAGATATAGATATAGATATAGATATAGATATAGATATAGATATAGATATAGATATAGATATAGATATAGATATAGATATAGATATAGATATAGATATAGATATAGATATAGATATAGATATAGGTATACAATAAATATACACCTTGTACAGAGAGTTTAAACGCACTAGTTTTTTTTAACGTGTATAATTTTTTTAAGAAATGATAAACAGATAAATCGATGAGATGTGGTAAAAGAGCATTTTCATCGAAAAATAAATGGCAAGTCATTGGCATGCATAAAATGAAAATGAGCAATCGACAAATCGGCAAACACTTAAATATTTCTGAATTTAGCGTTCGTACAACAATAAAAAATTACTTATCGAAAGGTAGTGTCAATGATAAACCTCGAATTGGGCGCCCAAAAAAAACTGTCAGCTCGTGATGAAAACATGCTTTACAGGCTTAGTAGACGCAACCCAAAAGCAGGAGTATCAGCTTTGAGTGCAGAAATCGATACTTTGCTTGTAGACAAAACAGTTAGTCGTACGACAATAAATAAGTTATTACGCAAAAAAGAATTAAATTCTTTTCATGCTGTAAGAAAGCCTATGTTGTCGTTAACCGATCGTCTAAAACGAAAAAAATGGTGCAGAGAGCGTTTAAATTATTCAGTGGAACAATGAAAAATGAGTATCTTTAGCGATAAGTCAAATTTTGAAACTATTAACAGAAAAAACAAAAGATTTGTTTGTCGCAAAAATGCGGAAAAATAATTGAGGCAACACATACAAATCTGTATTCAAAAAAGTGGTGGCTCTGTCGGCATATAGGGATGCATATCAAGGCCCAGGCTTTGGTTGTCATAAAATATACGAAGGAAGATTGAACCAATTTAATCGGGTTTAAACCAGGTGATCGTGCTGGCTCATGACTTGGCCAGCACGATCACCTGATTTAAACCCGATTAAAAATTTATGGAGCTGGATGGATTAACAACTAACAAAAAGCAAATAACAAGTCACGAACTGCTTAAAAAAGAACTAACAAAAATTGTGGCTTGAAATACCAATCAAGATGATTGAAAATCTTATTGAATCAATGCCAAGGCGATTACAAGCATGTATCAAAAACAACGGGGGTCATATCCCATATAATCATATTTCCATGACAAAAAATTAATAAGTGCGTTTAAACTTTATTGCACTTTCTTCTCATCAATTTTTTGATTATTTCTGTTTGATATTACATTTCAGAAAAGATTTTGTGTTTTTTTTAAAGTTGTGTTTTTTTCTTAATTAATAATTGACTAAGAAAAAAAAACAAAACAAAAAACGAAGACCTTGCATCAGATTTTCTCTTTACACCAGTCCAAATTTACCATAAAATACGAAAAAACAAGTGCGTTTAAACTTTCTGTACAAGGTGTATATAGTAATAGGTTATAAACAAACAGTCACATGATCACCGTTTCTAAACACTAAGAGCATTGTTGATGAATTATATAAAAGAATAACGCAACTTTTTTTTTTCAAAATAATTTTTCTTCGACGGGGGTCAAGAGGGCAAAATTATTAGGGTATTTTTTTCCCTACGCTCCGATTGTCATAATTTTTTGTTAACCATCTTCAATTGACGTCATCATGAACCTATAAAATTTTTGAGTTTGCACCATGCTGGGAAGTTAACCATCTCGAACACAAAAAATCTACCTGTTAAAACGAAAAAATCAGGCTTGGACAAAATTAAAAGATTTTAAAAACACTTCCAAATGTACCTATAAGGTCCATATAATGCTTCCATAGAAGTTTATAATGCTTCCATAGAAGGAATTTTTTTGGTCATTAAAAAGATCAAAAATCTTAAAAAAAGTTATTTTTTGAGTTTTTGTTTTCACAGTTTTTTTTTATTAATTGTAAGATTATCTATGAATTTACAGAAAATGAAATATAAAAGGTTTGTTTTGAAAATATTTTTGAATGAAAGTTTGAAAGTCTAAAGTTGTTTGTCGCGTTTTTGATGAAAGATAAATCTTAAAGATTTCATTTTTTAGTCCGGCATATTTTTTTTTATTATCGAGCGGAAAAAAAATCTTTTAATCAGTTTTATTTCGAAAACTTTGTTATCGCATCATATCTTATAGTTACAAAATTTTAAGTTAGTTATGCAATTGTTTCTTGATTGCACCTATTATAATGAACAAAAATTTCATGATTTGTTTAAATAAGGAACTAAGAATATTTAGAAGGGAATATTCCCTTCTAAATATGACGTTAAAAAAACTAGTGCGTTTAAACTTTCTGTACAAGGTGTATATTTATTGTATACCTATATCTATATATCACATATAATGTTAATATTCAAATAAAGAAAACTTTTGAAATGGATGACCGAAAGAGACGATTCTTCTTTCACTGAAGCACATGAATATCGAACTGAATGCTGATTACACTCCGTATTTTGTGTAAATTTAAATAAACCACACAAAAATATATACTAAACAAAGAAAATCAGATCTCACACGAAAATTTAAAAATCTTTTTATTGTTGCTTTATTCTTTAAGTTTTTGATCTTTTGTTTAGCGAAAACTTTAATTTCGTTGAAAAGTTCGTGGTCCGACGTCTCTATCAAATTTGACGCCGGCAGAAATCTTTTATGATATAAAAAAAAGGTTGAAGTTTTGCGCAATTTCATTGTGAGTTTATATACTTTTTGTTAAGTTAAAACTTTGTCTTAAAACAAATTTAAATATACTTAAAATCTGAGTTTACATCAAAAAATGGTTGATTTTTCTTTTTGCAAGATTTGCGAAAATTTACTGTTGTGAGTTTACTTTTTATATGTGGCAAAAAATATATACAATATATACACAATTGAGATTTTTAAACAAAATCATATAATATGATTATATACAATACAATATAATTGAGAGTTAAATAGATACAATACAATATAATTGAGAATTTTTGACGCCACCCAGAGATGACGTAGATTTAAAAAAAGAGAGGCTCCAGCATCGCCACTTGAGAAGCTTTGCAAAAGATTAAAATGAAACATGTAAGGTTTCCACTTCCGTTATATACAAGTTGCATTGGTTGTACTACAGTCACCTGTTTGTTATGCCTCTAATGCCATGCATGTCAGTGATGTCCATGAAGTTCTAGTGATAGAAACAGGTATATAGGGTAACCTTTTTTTAAATTTATATGGTCATGGTACTACAGTATGAGGAATGGTCTAAAAACATTATTATATTGTTTTTATTTATTGTTTGATCGAAAACCTCACCCACCAAATAAAACTAAGATTTGAGAAAGCCATTAAACTACGAAAAGCATCTTATGTATAGAAGCATCGTTGGAGAATTATTGCAAAATACCTCTGAAAAGTGCTATCATTGGCAGATACCATTATCTTGAAAAAAAACGAGAAGTGTTGCAAAAGCAGATTTAAAATGATCGCGGAAGAATAAGAGTCTTTGTGGATTAGAAAATTAAATTTCCCTTTCATAAAATTAAAATCTATAGTAAGAAGAGAGGAAAATTTATTATCTGAACACGACAACTTCATAAAGCGCCCTGGTTAATGGCAAGAAATTGCCATTAACCAGGGCGCTTTATGAAGGTGTCGTGTTAAAAACGCTGAAAAAGAAGTCAGACTCGGGGTACAAACCCTGGAAAATTCGAGAGCGCATCAATTGCCATGGGTACAAAAGATATTCTGGATTATTTTGAATTGTTGGCATCAATAAAAATGTTTGTCACGAATGCAACGGTTGTAAATACTGGTAGGAGAAATTTAGTTGTAGTCATTCATACAGCAAAACATGTCATGGATGAAACCTTAGGAGGTGCTACTCGTTTTTCAGACATTGCTTACAATTAGGTCGATGATATTGTAAGGGAATATGATTCTCTAAAAAAAAAAATTGTGCAGAGACCGACAAGATTAAATCTCCCTACCATTACAAGGAGAGATGACATGTTGTTTCTTTTGGAACTGGACTTTTTTTGGAACCAACATGTCTTTCGCTATTTGCTCATTACTTGAGAATTCCCGTAAATTAAGTTTCGTTGACTGCCAAATTTGAGCAATGCACGGTGGAATTCACATGGAATCTATGCTATCATGGCTTTTATTTTATTTCCTTAAACGAGAAATCGGTTGTAGCAGATTTGTTTGTTTATTTGTGGAATTAGGCTGGACTTTTGGTTTTCAGATCACCATTTTCAAGAAAATTCCTATACTAAGTTAACAGAAAGTGTTCAAAATTATGAAAATGGTAAAAAGTGTTTTGATACCCATGTTAGTATAGAACACATACATTTTATGCAATCTTTGAATTGCAAAACTCCTGAAAGTCTCAATTTACGCTTTATACTTAGGCACAAGAATTTATGATATAACTTGTTGCTTCACTTTCAATAACATTATTACACAAAGAACAAATCTTATATTTTTTGGTGGGTGATATTTTTTAAATAAAAACCAAAAATAAATATATATTTCCCCCATTTCAACTTTGTTCTCATAGTGTAGGACCATGGTCGTTACATTTTCTGAAAAAATGTTACCACACTAATGGTCAACTTTATCAAATTCTGTGAAAAGATTAAAAAATACATCCTAAGTAAATTCTTTAATCAATAGCAGTTTTTATTGTTTTGATTTTTTTTTTTTTCTTGTTTTTGTGTAGCTTGGCATTTTTAGTAAAAAATATTTAAAAGTAGAAAATAGCAGAAGAAAGAAACTTATTGACCAATCAAATTAAAATTGAATTGATACAAAGTTTCGTAACAAAATTTAAATACGCAGGCTGATAAAATATCTCACGTGTTTTTAGGGGTTTGTTTCTGATTTATGTTTTATATTCAGTTGTAAACTTCAAAGTTGTATTTTGGGTTGTGTTTTACCAATCAAAGTCCATCGAGTTTTTATCAACAAAAAAAAAGTTGCATTGTAACATTGTAGTTCTCGTTCAACCAACTTTTACCACCTTATTTTTTATACATTGTAACATTGTAGTTCTCGTTCAACCAACTTTTGCTACCTTTTTTTTATCACATTTGTTTTTAGGGACTTTAAAACACGTTGTGATATTATTTATCACAAATCAAGTATTTTAGAGAAAGTTGAAAAAATAATCAGATGTGGTGGGGTATAACTTTTGATGATTTTTGAAATAAAATCTGTTTAACTTTTATTAATTTTAATTAGGAATTTTTTATTTTATGACTTTAAGTATTATTTAATTTCATTTACTTTGTGCAAATGAAAGTTTTTAGATTTATAATCGCTATATTTGTTATGTTAGCTATCGTGCTGTTTTAAACCGTTTTGTCAACAAAACTTCGTCATCAACGCGTTAAAATCTTTCGCATGTTTTCATAAGGTAAAAACTTTTACGTTGAGTTTTAACTGAAATAAAAGTGTGTTCTCATGCTTCGACCACTTTAAATGATTGCAAAAGACTTTCTTAAAATGATAGCATATTCAAGCTGACAGCAGAAGAAAAAAATTGGGACAATGATATCATATTAATTGGAAAACGAGTAAAGAATACGCAAACGATTTGTATAAAGTTTTGACTAAAAAAGGCTGTATACATGATAGGTTACATATAAAAAATTTGGATTGATGGATTATAAACAATTTGGATTGATGAAAAGAATATGAATGGTTGTTTAGAAAGTGAAATGGCAAAGGTGTAGCAAACTCTGAAATTAATTTATTACTAATTTTACTAGAAATGAGAAATCATATAACTGTATCAGAATACTAATTCGTGCCGGAAAATAACCATAATTAAACAAGTTGAAAATTACCTGACTTCATCTTCTTCCATATTAGCTCTCATTATTTCAAGGAAGAAGAGGGAGGCATCAACAATATGAAAAAAGGAAGAAAATATGATGAGAATATGAAAAGAAAAAGAGAATCACATCGAAAAAAGATGCTCGATCAAAGGTACATAAAAATACTTTAAGAGAAGATTAAAAAAAATTCTTTTGTGAGTTTAATTTACAGTTGAATTTATTCCATTATTAGAGTCTTATTCTAAATACTCCAATTTTTTTTTCTCATAATTCGAAGGAAACTAAATCAATTTCTAGATTTTTATATAGGAAAAACCTTCTTTCGATAAGTTGTCATTAGTTGATGAGTTATGTTAGTTTTTGCTTACACCTTTCGTCATCTCGAACAGTTTAGTTTGGAAGCTAAAGAATTTAGAGCAGTTGTAATAGGAGAACGTTTTTTTTTATTTCATATCAATACGTATATTATGAGAGGGTCTTTTGCAGATGAGGAGTTTTTTCCGGTATTTGTACCAATAATATGCAGCAGCTTCTTATTTAAAATTTGCGTTGTTAAATGACGTCATCCTGCTTTCTTTTTAAGTTCAGCTAACTGCTTCACCTTTTTTTAAACTTGGCGAGAAATACTTTTAAACGAGTTTTGATTTTCATTCTTAGAATTTTGCAAATGCAAAACGCTGAGAAGTTCAAACAAATCCTTTATGTAAATGACTCAACACTGCCCATACCATTTCATGTATACATGCAAAAAGGAAGCGTATATTGCGTTTACGCAAATACTTCTTAAAGAGTAGTGGCTTTCATTCGTAGAACTCTAAAGAATATTTTATTTGTTGGTCAATTGATCATGTGATTTCCAGATACTTCGATACACAAACTTCTCGAAATGAGTCACTTGCTCATATTCCGTCTCCGCAAAAAATACTCCAGGGTTTTCTGTATTTAAAATAAGCACCATGATTTTCTAATTTTTAATCATTCTTACTGCAGTCATTCTTCAAGAACTCTGTATTCAACTTGGTTTCATAAACAAGGTTTTTGGTTTCATAAGCATAATTTCGAGAAGTTTATTTTTATGGGCAACGCAAAAAAAGGTTTTTTGTGATGAAAAAACAGGTGAAAGTCGGTGGTTTTTGGTGAAGATCTCAGTGTTTCTTAATCGATTTCCTAGGAAACCAAGTAACGCTGAATCCAACAGTATTTATAACAGCGTTACTTGATTTCCTAGGAAATCAAGTAACGCTGAATCCAACAGTAGTTGAAAACTCTTGATAATTACTTAACTAGGTATCGTTT
Organism: Hydra viridissima; assembly: GCF_058129835.1. Lineage (NCBI taxonomy): Eukaryota > Metazoa > Cnidaria > Hydrozoa > Anthoathecata > Hydridae > Hydra > Hydra viridissima. The sequence goes on along the minus strand of NW_028324300.1, from coordinate 24,529,709 downwards.
TGCAAAACTCTATATGTTGATACTTGTGCGGGTCAAAACAACAACAGAAAAACTTAGAGAGTGGTTTTAATCGTCTAAGTAATAATACAAACGCGTAAGCAGATCAGATAAAAAAAAACACTAAAGATAGAATACTTCACAATGCAACAGAAAGCAAGGTGATAGTAAGCGATAGATATTTACTTGGTCACCACGAGCATCGAAATTGAGAAGAAAAACAAAACTTCATTCCATTATTTTGTCTTTAAATCAAGAAAAGGTTTACAGCTCACAATGAAATCTATAAAAAAAGTATCATGATATTTGCTTTTATTAGAAGTTTTCTCTTTCGGTTTGAGAAAAAAACTTTATGTAATTCGAATTTAGCAAGAGTTTCTGAGGATAGATGTTTTAGCAAGTGCATTATTACTCCTAGCAAAAAAAAAATAAATAATGAAAAGACAGAAGCACGGAAAAGTATGACTTCAGTTGTTTAACTAAAACTTTATCTTTTGACAATTACTTAAGTTTTGCGTTTTTTTATAAAAATTTCTAAGTGATGTGTTTTTTTATAAAATTTATGTGCTTTCTTTCTTTTTTAGTACATAAAATTTTTCGATAGATCATTTAGATATGAAAAAGAAAGCTTCATGAGGCCTCCCTCCGAAGCCAAAGCTGGTAAGTTGCTAGCTACGTGTAAATGTTATATTGTTTGAATGATTTTAAGCATCAAATCAGAACTAGGCATTATTACTAGGGTCAAATATTGCAAAAATCATGCGAAATTTCATTTACAATCAGCCCGAAATTAGTCTGAAATATATTAGTAACAAAAGCTAATGAACTGCAGCATTATTAGACAGCATTTATTTATATCAACATTTTAATCATTTATAATTAAATTTTGAACAAAAAAAGATTTTAAATTTGGCCAAAGTCACCTCATTTTACGGTACTAAAAAGAGGTTACAAAAAAGCTCCAAAGCTCCTTTGTATATTGTTCCATTTACAACTCTAGGAGCAAATACACTCTAAATTTTTCACTAATTCTGAGTTTTTTATTCCGTGAAAACTTCAGAAACTTTTTGAGGTGAACTTAAATCACAAAAGTTGATGATAAAACGTTTTAAATTTTACTAAAAACAAAATTTACAAAAATTTTGTTTAAACAAAATCTCAAATGCCGCTGATGCTCATCGTTAAAATAGTATATTAATTTTGTGTTTACATTTGTATAATTTTAATGTAAAAACTTATCACTAGTTTATCTTTTCGTTAGTTTATTCTTTGTAACATTTTGATTTAAAGTTTGTGATTTTATTGAAATTTAGGTTGGAGATATTGATGATGCAGATCTAAAACTACCAGAAAATGTTTTGTTTGTGTGCAAGTTGAATCCTGTCACTAATGCTGATGATTTAAAAATTATATTTTCAAGATTTGGTAAAACTTTAAGGTAAGTCAAGGAAAAATTCAAATTTAAAATCTCTAAAAAATGAAGTAAAAAATGGTTCATTATTATAGTAAAAAATAAAGTTTAAAACGTAAACTTTTTATTACAGAATTGATCTAAATCATATTCTCATTCAAATTTTAATATATAATATATATTAAAATTATATAAAAAATATTATATAAAATATTATATAAAAAAATGTGTTCACTGAATTAATTACATGTAATTGAAATGTAATCAAAATTAACTTTCTAAACATGTCTCAACAATCCTTATGTGGAGCGACACTCGATTTAACAACAAGCTTATAACGTACTAAGCATCGCTAAGCAGATTTTAGATTTCAGCCACATTTTTGAGTGAAACAAAAATTTGAGGCAAATTTGAAATATTTTTTTTATTAACTTAAAAGCCATATGGCACCACATATTCAGTTGAATATTGAGCTAAAGACGAGGGCCTCCGCAAGGTTTGAATAGGAGTCGTTCAAATTATTAAACAGCTCGGTCTTTGGCAAGGCCATAGGAAATCTTCGCATGCGCATGAGGGTTGATTTAGTCTGCGGCTATGAGATAGATAGGATGCGCCGATGCATATTTCGGCCAGAGTGTTCTCAATAAATCCAAACACTTGATGTATGACTTGTGGTATAACAATCTTTAAGCTATATATGGCAGTTTGTTGCTCCAGCTATACAGACAGCTTGTTGTTCCAGGTTTAGACTGAAGACGTCAACAAAGACATTCAGATACACTGGTAGTTCATATTACAACACAGAAAACAAGGCTTTAAATTCAAAGATGAATGAAACAATCGACTCATTGCTGAGTTTATTGCTTTAGGACTGAAAATTTACTCCATTCAGAAGGGCAGCTGTACCCGTAAACTCAAGGCCAAGTGTACATAAAGAGCAAAGATCAAAAAGGATTTGCGCTATTAATAGTACAAGCAGATTCTTAACGAGCGCTAAGAGCTTAAACAAAAACAAATAGCTTTAAAGAGCCATGGTAATCAACTGGGTGTCTATCGGCAGAACAAGATAAGTTTTAGACCTCTTGAAATAAAGTAGATCATAGACGATGGTGTTACAACAAAAGCCTATGAGAGCCAATACAAGCGTCTTGGTTAGAACCTGTTGCTGCTTTTGAGGATATTTTTGAAGAGAATCCGGTCTGGTGGTTAGTTCTTTACAAACAAACCCACAAAATTTTTAAAGTTGTACACTTTTCGCAACCAAGCCGGGTTGTTTGCAAAAAAGCGTCCGCCCTAGAGTTCGCCTAGCTAACACAAACGAACGAAAGTAATGGCTCCTCGAGTCCTACGACACGTGATAAAGCAGAAAAGGGGTTTTTTGTGCAACAACTTTGGACCTTATTGCCTCTGAAGGCTTCTTCCCCGTCAGACGAGTTGCCTCATTCTTTAAGTGTACGCACAACTTTATGCAAATCTCGTATCCATTCAGAGCTACGTTGGAAAAACCCCTTACATTCAGCAGAAGTTCCTGCACACATTGATTCCCACTACTCACCTGCACATAGTGCTTGGCTAGCAACTGACTAAAGGTGCCCATTAACTTGCGACCTGGTTCTATCTGTAGCATATTTGGAAAGTAAGAGATCATCGCTTATAAATTTTAGTAAAAGTTGCAGTTACTTCAGCAGAACTTTTGTCTATGAAGGCTTCAGCTTCCTAATATCGCAAAAGAAAGTTTACAATGATCAGCGCGTATTTATAAGTTTTGTGACCAACCTTATAATGTGGTAGCTACAGTACATAGTATAAATTTAATAGTTAGTCACTCACTCTCCGTTAAAACTAGTCAATGATTTTAATAGTTGAAATTTAGCTTAGCGTAGGTGCGGGTAAAAGTGGTTACAAAGCCAACACTTTTTGGAGGGAGATAAAAGTTGACATGAGGCGGTAAAATATGCATAAACGTTAAAAAATACACAAACTTTTCAAATAGAAAATAGTTAGCGTGCTCTTATGTATACAAATGTGCACGTTGTTATATGTCAACAACACTGACCTAGAGTCAACTTTAGACTCAACCTCTATCTTTACAGATGCAGGAGCCTGCTGCTTGCAGAAATGTAAAACTTCTGAAAACCACTGGAACTGTAATAATCGCTATATATAACTGTAGAAAGCTGTCGTCTAACCCCCATATTAAATCAACTATTTCGAGGTTTTTTTACAACGTGAATCTTGTTTGTAATTGAAAATATTCTCAATTTACAATATTTCGGAAGATATCTAGTTGTGAAATTATTTGAGAAAATGTTAGGAGGGACAAAGCTTTCGATTTCACACTCTTGAAGCCTAAGCATAATAGCATAATATAACATAATAACGATGTTTCGCTGAACGTAAACGAGATTGCGCCATCCTGCTTAAGTGACAGTAAAATCACGAGCCTTTACTGCACTTAAGTATCACATGACTGCAGGAATTTAGGGAGTTGACAAAATATAATTAGAAGAATTCGGCAGTACGGTCCAAGACTTTAAATTCTTTGACAAGTTTTTCCCAAACAAGGCTTTACTAGTACACTTTTTTTTTTGTATTCATTTTTTTTCTTCTGATTAATTTTTAATATTTGCACATTTAAACATTTTCAAACTTTAAACATTTAGAAGGAAAAATGTTTACTAAACCAATTTGTCATTTAAAATTAAGTATCTTATAAGTGACAGTTCCTGACAAAAATATGTATTAAAATTGTATCATTTTACAAAAAGTACTTGCTTTTGACTATGTTCAACACTTCAGTTAAAACCATTGATGATCCAAGGATTGTTGGCACTTAAGGAAGTGATAATACACAACATTACTGACCCTAACATGTCATCAGCAAGTTCTCACTTCTAACATGAAAATTACATGCTGAACCATAATTATATAAAATTCTCAGTCAGAAACTTTTTCTTTAATCATTGACTTTTTTTATTGTGCAGTTTTTCTTTAAAATATTGAAAAAACAAGTGAGCTGTTGAATGCATGTGACAGTGAAGTAGTGTGAAAATAATCTGATGACAAGTGGAATATCATATTAAGGACAGAAATAAGCATACTCATTGGTTCTTCAGAACAGAATATGTGGAAAGTTTAAAACTGCAATTAAAGTGATGCTTTTCATTTTTAAAACATTTGTAATATTTCATAAAAGAAAAAAGTTCTTTTTCAAGATTAACATAGTTTAAAAATGCAAACCTTCATTCGAATATCAAAAAAAATGTGCTCTACTATGTCATCATTTTTCACTCTGTCATTGTTGAATAATAATGAATAAAGTGTGAACTTCTATATCAGTCATTTGAAATGAATTAAATTTTAAAATATTTTACTTGTTTAAAGCAGTTTAGTACAGAATTATAAAATTCCTGAAATAAATATGCATTTCTTCACATGATTTATATTATGTTGTTTACACCCTTCAAGAGATTGTACAGAAGTACTATTTGATTAAATCCGCCAAACTTATTTTTAAAAAATAACATTGTTTATGAATAAAAACTTACCACCTGAATTCATTTGCTGTTTTAAACTCATGAAAAGTTCTATTTTAATAAAGTTCAAAAATTTCAAGTTATTTTACATAGCTTCAAGAAATTTGTAATTTGTTTGTTATTAACAGAAAAACTAAAAACCGAATGCTTAGTAATCAATTTTCTTAATGCAAATAGATGATTTGATTAATACAGTTTAAGATTACAGATAGGCATCTAGTTTTGAAAATTATATATAGGGGAAAGTCATGATTTATCTATACCACAGGACAAGGTACAATTAACAAACCAACTATATATTGAGGTTTTTTTGATTATAATACATAAATGTATGCAAGTATTTTGCTGATAAAAATATTTAGGTAGAAACTGTATTTGATTTGAGAGAATTTTAAATGATAGCCATTCATTTTAAACTTGTCATTTCTAAGCTACATAATTTTTGATTCTGTGTTAAAAAGAAGATTTGATTTTTAATCATTGAAATTTTCTGAAAGAAACACTTTCTACTTGTCTCTATTATTTTAATAGCAAATATTACTAATATAGTAGCAATCTAAAATGATTATTCATTTCCATAACATCCATTTACAGGAAATGTTCAAAGATTCTTCACAAAAACAGTACAAATACTCTAGTAATAAGTTTTACACTCTTTTTATTTAAAAAAAAGCTTAAGAAATCTCAAAAAACATTTGGCTTTTTATGATGTTATTTACATAATTTTTACTCTAAATCTAAAATGTCAATCCAAATGTTAATTAAACCTGAAAAATTAATCTAAAGAGAATCAGCAGTTTTTTTAAAAAAACTCGCTTTTGCTCTTAAATAAGAGTGTATTTTTATGTGAGTAAAAGCATTTCCAAATAGTTTGAGGCTGCTACTACACATTTCAAAACTATTTTAGCAAAATTTTTTTATCAATAATATTCTTCTTTTAGGATAAATAATTATACTAAAACAAAAATCCACAATGGATGACATTCTTTACAATGCAACATTTCTATTAGTGTTAAGTAAAAAGATTGGGGAAGACTGGCTGGACTTAGGGCGTTTTTTATCTGTAGAAGATTCAGAATTAGATGTTATTGACCATGAATACAACAATGTGGGTGAGAAAGCATACAGAATGTTATGCCTATGGAGAAACCAGCAAAGGTCTCCCACTCTAGATGTCTTAGTGAGTGGATTGTACCTGGCAGGAAGAGTTGATTTAATAACTATGATAGAAGAAAAGACAAGTATGACTCATCTTGTTTTTTCTCTTATAGTATTTAATATTTTAACCACATAGTTAGAAGCTGTATTACAAATATTTCATAAAATATCAAATTGTTTTACTTTAGCAGGAAAATTTGCTGATAATTGCTCAAGACAATTTGTTTTTTTAAGCAATATATGAAGTTTTTTGTCATTATCTAACTTGTTACTATTGGCAATTTTCACAAAACATTTCAGGCATCTTTAGACATAGCTTTTACAAAAATTTTCAGATCAGGCTGAGCTTTATGTGAAATGGTGGTAAAAGTATTTCATTAGCATTAGAAAGAAGTTAAAACAAAGTTCTGAAATAGACTCTTGACTTTCTGATCAATTTGGAGGCTTTGGCACAGGCAATTTAGCACTATGTAGGATAGGTCTAATGGCTGAACACAAGTTTGGATACTGGATAGTGTATTTAGACTTGGTTGTAATGCCTTTTGTTTGAGTCAAACAAAATTTACAATAACTTATATGATCCTTTGGCTCCATCGGAATGATTGATATAGAAAATAGGAAATGTCTAGGTTCTTGTGTAGCCCAACCTAATAGGGTCAGGCAGGTCTTTGTGTAAATTATGTACTAGTTGCTAAAAACCTTTAAGTTACTAATGAATCAGTATTGTTTTTCTGCAATGTTCACATACTATGCAGTGCAGAATGTGCTTACAAGCGATTTGCAGCAAGTTCTAACAGCTCTAAAAATCAAAAGCAAGTAATTCATACTATTTGCAAATTATTTTTACTGATACTTGGGCAGTTTGAAAAATAACTAAAAAACTTAAAGCAAGATCATAATTGTCTTAGCAAGAATACAAAAA